>NC_038247.2:29284599-29440337 GCF_000004515.6 Glycine max
TAGGCAATCAATTGTGGGCTCTGATTATAGGTGGAGATAGATAGATAGACATCATTAATGGGTACCTATATAGATTTGTAGATGGAGATAGCTTGATCTACACTTAGCTATCTATTCATGGAGCTCTAGACTTGTAGGTGGAGGAAGCTTGATAGACATACATATCTAGGGGCTCCGATCTAGATATGTTGGTGGAGGTCGCTCGATCTACACTTGGCAATCTATTCGTGGGGCTCCAGACTCGATGGTAGAGGATGCAATATTGACATTCAATTCATGGGGCTACCGAATAAGATATGATGGTGGAGGACTTATGAATAGCCTAGGCAATCAATTTGTGGGGCTCCGGACTTGATGGTGGAGGATGTATGAATGACAATCAATTTATGGGGCTCCTAATAAGATTTGTTGGTGGTGGACGCATGAACAACGCTAGGCAATCTATTCGTGGGGCTCCGGACTCGATGGTGGAGGATGCATGAATGACAATCAATTCATGGGGCTCCGGACTGATTTGATGGTGGAGGACGCACGAACAACACTGGGCAATCAATTCGTTGGGCTCCAGACTCGATGGTGGAGGATGCATGAATGACAATCAATTCATGGGGCTCCGAATAAGATTTGATGGTGGAGGATATGAATAGCGCTAGGCAATCAATTTGTGGGGCTCCGGACTCGATGGTGGAGGATGCATGAAAGACAATCAATTCATGGGGCTCCAATAAGATTTGAGGGTGGACGCATGAACAACGCTAGGCAATCAATTCGTGGGGCTCCGGACTCGATGGTGGAGGATGCATGAATGACAATCAATTCATGGGGCTCCAGATAAGATTTGATGGTGGAGGATGCACGAACAGCGCTAGGCAATCAATTCGTGGGGCTCCGGACTCGATGGTGGAGGATGCATGAATGACAATCAATTCATGGGGCTCCGAATAAGATTTGAGGTGGAGGATGATGAACAGCGCTAGGCAATCAATTTGTGGGGCTCCAGACTCGATGGTGGAGGATGCATGAATGACAATCAATTCATGGGGCTCCGATAAGATTTGAGGGTGGAGGATAGACGAACAGCGCTAGGCAATCAATTCGTGGGGCTCCAGACTCGATGGTGGAGGATGCATGAATGACAATCAATTATGGGCCAATCAATTCATGGGGCTCCGAGATAAGATTTGATGTTGGTAGGACCGAATGGTCCACCGGGTTCTTTCACCTAAAAGGCGAACATGCTTTAGCAAGGAAAAATAAATCATTCACGAGAGCACCATATTTAGAGAAACAATATACCATGCCAAAAGTAATTTTCCTTGTAACCGAAAATGAAGGGTAGGATGTCAACATTTAGCTTTTAAATGAACATTCAGGGGAAACGTCGGGTCAAACTGAAACTGGGAATAAAATCACTCATAGTGTATAAAAACTCACAAGGTAAGTGTTTTACCCTAATCCAAACCATAGCTGCACCATGACTTTATTTTGCACATGATTTCCTATCGAACCAAAAGATCACACGCCGATCACGGATCAATAGGATTTTCTCGAGGGTAGTGTTTTTGGAGAGGAAGCTGGGTGTTTCGGTCTTTTCCTCTTTGTTTATGTGGGGCGGGACATCGCCATCGGAGCGACTTGAATGGCAATCCCAAAGGAAGAACACTTAAAAATGGGTTTTCCTTTGCCGGCAGTCATTTACCTGCCGAAAATTTATCTGGTCAGAAGATCTTCTGTTCTCTTTCCTGGTTTCCTGTATTGATCGGGAATTATTCTGTTTTCCTTCGATCTTTTCCTTTTTACTTTCTTCCGATCTTCGATCGGGAATCCTTCTTTTCCTTTTCTTTTCTTTCTTTTCATTTCTTCCTTTCCGATCTTTGATTGGGAATTCGGGTTTTAGCATTCGTTATTCGCTCTCCCTTGAGGAGATTCTATGTCCTCTTCTTCGGGGGAAAGGATGAGGATTCTTTTCATGGGCCAAGGTTCAAAGTAGCTTAAGGTTGTGTCTCAACATGGTCTTTTCATCGTGCGTGCCCGATTTTGATATTTGGGGCAAACAAATTCATGTGTCAGGTGTCGGTCTCGGGTTAATTCCATATTATTTCCACGAGGCACGCGTAACAATGATGATTTGGAAACAACGTTGCAAAACTAGTCATGCATACAGCTAGGTGTGTACTCAAGCATCCAGTTTATGGCATTGTGATACTAAGGCTTGGGATTTATGCAAGTAAACCCAAAATTTCCAAATTATGTTCTTTCATTGGTTCAACGAATCCATCCATTTTTATCTCGGTTATTTTGGAAAATAAAATCTTAGCGTTAGTTTCTTGTTTCAAAAAGATATGTTTGCTCTCTATGAATGATTTGTGCTTCCTATGACCATAACATGCCGACCTTCGAGGTCTTTCTTTCTCTTTTCTTTTTGTTTCATTTTTCTTATGCATGTTTGCAAAAAACTATACATCCATCGCTATCTATGAGAACAACTTTTTCTCTGTACACCAACATTCCTATACACGAAAAAAATTTCTGTATACACACGTATTAAAAAAAAAAACTCTTTCTCTTTATATCAACATGGTCTATATAAAACCTCTATTCCTTTTTCCTTTTTCGACATACACTCGTTGTTTATACAAAAATTTTCTTCATATACACTCATTGCTCACACACAAGAATTTCTTTTCACACATTATTTATACACACAAAATCTTTTCAGACACTTTTATATACAAAAACTCTTTTCTTTTCTTTATATACAGATATGACATTTTGTTCACAACGCCTCTTTCTTTTTCTATTTTTGGTGTTATCATGATGTTTGTTCATTTTAGGACGACGTTCCTAAATGAAAACTCTACACGGTTCTGGAATTTCAACAAACATTATCGACAATAACGAAGTAAGCACTAACGCAACAATCCAAACAAAATGTATGCACAAAACAAATGACAAATCAAAACAACAAAAACAAACATTAGTCTCTCAAGTCATAGAAATAAAATAACATGTATATGATAAAGGATGAAACATAAAAAGAACATGAATCTGGGGGATCCCATGGTCATGTGGCTCCGCTCCCTCCTAAGAAACTGAGCAAATTCGTCATCTCCTCATCCATGTGGGCCTCCTCTGCATCACCGGGAGCCTCTGCAGGCACCTCCCCTGCCTGGGCCTCAGGCCAATCTCCGGGCCATGCGACCTCAGCCCTAAACTGATCTGGAGTAGGGCACGCAAAAGGAACGAAACCCTGGCCCTGCTGACTGAGGCTGAGCTGGTAGAGACACTCATGTATCTGCACTTGCCCCCGGTGGTTGGCCGCCTGCTGGCGAACCAAGTGTTGTAGATACCGCTCCATGCCTAATGACCCAGGTGATTGGCAGTGCGTCTGCGGCCTGTGGTGCATCACCCTGCGCCTGCCTAGGCGTGCAATACTTCTCAATGAAGGCCCAGGTGATCAGCGGTCGGATCACCTTACTAGGTGTGACGGGAACCCCGTATGACTGATAGAGGCCCGCGATCAATGCTGAAAACCCCAGGGCCCTGTTAGACTTATCCGGGTCTAGAGGATGCCTGGTGGGTGGCATACCTGCAAATAAATAGATGGCGTTAGCAATCAACTGAGCCACATGGACGCTCATCTGTGTCAGGATGGCATACACCTGCTGACACTTCGGCAGAGGAAGGTCGGAGTTATGATCACTAGGCAAGACATTGCTAAGCAGCAACGTCATCCACATCTGGGTCAAGGTGGTCATGCTGGTGCGCATGATCCGCACCCACCTCCCTGCAGCAGTCCGAGCGAAATCCTGACCCGGTATGCATAATAGCTGGGCAATGGTCTCTTCGTCGAACCCATCGGCCCAGTTCCTCCTCAGACTAAACTCACACTCCTGGCCTTCCTCTAACACTAGCGGGTCGCCCAGGAACTGGCTGAGGGCATCTGCGTCAAAGGGAATCCACTGACCCCTCACCCATGACCGCATGTCCCGCACTCCCTCTTCTGTGGGCCAAGCATTAGCATAAAACCCCAGGACTATATCTGGGTCAAACTTAGCCATGGGAGTGACTAGCGACGTCCAATGTCGGTGAGCTATTTCTTCCTGAAAATTCATGTACTCATCGTCCCTGAGCTGGACGCATCTCTCTCTGTGGAACGACCATCCCATGATGGCCTTGAAGCACTGCTGGTGCTCGGCGCTCCTGAAACGGTGGCTATCAAACTCAGGGGCGGCACTGGTCCCTTCAGCCGCGGCGTCCCTCCTAGATCTCTTCGCCGAAAGTTTTTTCGGAGCCATTTCCTACGTGGACAAACATTTGGAAAGTTAGTTTACAAGAAAATACCAATCATTACAAACAAGAGCCAAACAATACTTATATGGTGCGAGTGTCAACACGCACTTTACAAAATAATCATATTGGGGCATGTGCTATTTTATGACACATATCTATATTCATGCATTTACATACGCACACAAAAAAAAATTTGGTTAAAGGCAATTTTATGACACACATCCATGTATGTTTTTGACAAGCATTTTCATGCTACATCCCACATATATGCACATTTTGAAAGGCTCCTTATGCTACCTACTCACAAATATGCATATTTTGAAAGGCATTTTTTTCTATATATATTCATATTTTGCAAGGCATTTCATGCTATATATATTCATATTTTGCAAGGAATTTCATGCTATATATATTCAACATTTTGCAAGGCATTTCATGCTATATATTTACATATATACATACTATTGAAGGGTTTTTCATGCTATCTAGGTGCAAGGCATTCCTCATGAGGCAACAAGTTTAAATTCTAGACAAAAACTTCTCAAACATGTTCTAATATTCATGCATTTTTTACATTCAAAACCAAAAACTTAGATTCCTAGGCGTTAGTCGTGCTTTTGGCACTTTAATCTAGCTTCTACAAAACTGCCCCCACACTCACAATGGCAGCCATATGTGCACAATTTGTTTCACAAGCTAAGTTTCACAAAATCATCCGCAAATGCCATTGAGGCATTTCACCGAAAACTTGGTGGGCGCATGTTTAAGCATGAAAATCAAGGGAATGGGGGCAATGTGGCATGCCCCATTATCTCATAATGCACCCTAGGCCTAAGGCCATCCCCTACAACCCCTCAATTCAACAAAAACAAGCAACAATTCAAGGATGAATCCCTCACATTTTTGAGCAAATACATGCAACTTAGAGCACCAAAATACATCAATGGAAAGCTATAGAGCCCAAGAATGAGGTACTTACTTGTTGGAGATGAATAATAGAGCAAAATGGAATCAAAAACGCGAAAAATGGTGACCTAAGGGCTGCAAAATCCGTGAATCCCATAAGCTCTTGCTTTTGTGAATGAGGGGGGAGAGTTTTTGGTGCAGAAACCTTCCCCCTCCCCCCTTTTTAACCCATTTTGTGCAGGGGTTGCTCGCCCAGGCTAGCTCAGCTCGCCCAGGCGAGCTAACCTGCATTTTTTTTTTTGGGAGGAAATAAGCAAGGCTTCTACGGGTCGGTGTTTGCTTACTCGAACCCCCTCAGGGTATATTAGGCATCCAATATTTACTTTAAAGACATAACAGTAATAATTACTGGGAATTTAAAGGATACTGGGTTGCCTTGCAGCGGCGCTTTCCGTTTGTCCAGAGCGGGGCAAGGGACGATGATCCATCAGTCGTGACCCTAGCCTCTACTTGCGTCCATCCCTAAGTACCTAAAAGTAGGAAACGACATTGCGCGGCAAACTGCGGCCGTGTTACCGTTTTACCTTGATTGGTCTCTACCTTTAGCTTCCTCCCGACATCTGACCACTGCCTAAGACGATTCTGCCCCTGTTATCACAAAATATGCATGTGTATGCATATGCATGAGTGTTTTTAAATGCAACAACCTTCTCAGTGAAAGCTAGTTAGGCTCAGTTTTAATTAAGCGCTTGGGGCACCCCATGAACTGAGCGAAAGGGCTCAGGTTATCACAAACTGCACATTGTTTAAAACCAAAGTGAGGACTGAAGCCTCAAACCCATGTTCTCTTCTTTTAAAGAAATGTGACGAGAAAATTACAGCGTACAGGAATTCCTGGGGGAAACCAAGAAGAACACACAAAAATAAAAGAACATGCAGTGATTTCCTCAATTACCCCTGATCTTAAGCGTAGTATCGCTTGACAACATCAGAGTTCACGGGTGAGGGTAGCTCCTCACCATCCATGTTGGTGAGCACCAAAGCCCTTCCAGAAAAAGCCTTTTTTCACAACGAAAGGCCCTTCGTAGTTCGGGGCCCACTTCCCTTGATTATCTTTAACAGCATGCGATATCGTTTTTAGCACAAGGTCCCCCTCGTTGAACTTGCGCGGGTGCACCTTCTTGTCGAATGCGTTCTTTATCCTTTGTTGATACAGGCGCCCATGGCTCATGGCCGTCAAACACTTACCTTCAATAAGGTTGAGTTGGTCGTAGCGTGTTTGAGCCCACTCTAGAAAGGAACCTCTACCTCAAATGGGAGTACCGCTTCCATCCCATAAACCAAGGAGTATGGCGTTGCCCCAGTAGAAGTTCGTACCGAGGTTCGATATCCATGCAAGGCAAAAGGCAACATCTCATGCCAATCTTTGTATGACACCGTCATCTTCTGAATAATCTTCTTAATATTTTTATTTGCAGCCTCCACAGCCCCGTTCATCTTCGGCCGATAAGGGATGGAGTTATGATGCTGGATCTTGAAATCCTCCCACATTTCCTGCATCATTTTGTTATTCAGATTGGTGCCATTGTCAGTAATGATTTTCCTAGGTAGTCCGTATCGACAAATCAGTTCCCTCTTTATGAATCTGACCACCACACTCCTCGTGACATTGGCATAGGAAGCTGCTTCGACCCATTTTCAAGTAAAAATATAGACCTCATTTTATGATTCCGGAAAGTTTGTCTTTTTTAGAGAGAAGTGAGTTATCAAGAATAGGAGTCATTTGACTTAACCCGTCAACTGAAAAAAAAATCATTCAACTATTTCTCATCCTTGAAAAATTCTTTTTGCGAGAAACAAACCGCCTCTTTCATTCTTCCTTGCTACAAGGTTGTGAAAAAAAAACAACGATGGATACCTTAAAGCCCTACACTAGGGCAATGAAAGACACCATGCATAAACCTCAATCGAACCTAGGGGCAGATTAGAAGTTATCACCCAATAGGTTCCCAGCTACAAGGTCTTGACAAAAGATAACAATTGGTACCTTAAAGCCTTACACTGGGGCAATGAGGGGCATCGTGCATGAGCCTCAAGCGAACCTAGGGGCAGATCAAAAGTTCTCACCCGTCGATGTTTTGAAACAAAAAAAGGGGGGGACAAACCCTAGAATCTCAATGGATTGATTAAACATCAAACGACTCCATTGTCGTCATTCCAAAATGGTCAAGTGACTAAATCAAACAGAACATACACTCTGAGGGATTTCCCAGAGAGATTTGCAAAAGATAGGATAAGGTTGCATGAATTATCACCTCTTTCAAAAGGATAGTCAATCTGTGTTTTCCAAAAAACATTAAATCAAAATCAAAATCACAAAATAGGGAAAGAATGTCATGAACATTGTACGACTTTCCATTACATTGCATTGTTGCATACGAAGTCCACATTTACCGCATTTCAAGACAAAGGTTGCATGCATTTGGATCCCTAAAAATCATGTTAAGTACATAGATTTCCTACATCTATTGTCCAATCTTTTTGAATTTGAAATGACCGGCCCTCTCAATGAGTCAATCTCTTGTTTTCTCATAAGGGTGGACCCTTGGGTACTAGTACCCTCACCTTCAGAGGGCTACACGCCCTCACCTTCAGAGGGCTACACGTCCTCGCCATCAAAGGACTACACGCGTCCTCGCCTTCAGAGGGCTACACACCCTCACCTTCAGAGGACTACATGTCCTCTCCATCAGAGCACTACACGCCCTCGCCTTCAAAGGGCTGCACGCCCTTGCCTTTAGAGGGCTGCATGCCCTCGCCTTTAGAGGGCTGCACACCCTTGCCTTCAAAGGATTGCACGTCGTCGTCTTCAAAAGGCTTCTCGTCCTCGCCTTCAGAGGGCTGCACGCCCTCACCTCCAAAGGACTACACGTCCTCGCCTTCAGAGGACTACACGTCCTCACCTTTAGAGGGCTACACGCCCTCGCACTCACTACTCGTCCTCGCCTTAAGAGAGCTATATGACCTCACCTTTAGAGGGCTACATGACCTTACCTTCAAAGGACTGCATGTCCTCGCCTACAGAGGGCTACATGTCCTCAACTTCATAGGGCTGCACGTCCTCACCTTAAGAGGGCTACATGTCCTCACCTTTACAGGGCTACACGCCCTCACCATCAGAGGACTACATGTCCTCGCCTTACAGAGGGCTACATGTCCTCACCTTCATAGGGTTACACTCCCTCACCTTTAGAGGGCTACACGCCCTCGCACTTAGAGGACTACTCGTCCTTGCCTTAAGAGGGCTA
This sequence comes from Glycine max, assembly GCF_000004515.6. Classification (NCBI taxonomy): domain Eukaryota; kingdom Viridiplantae; phylum Streptophyta; class Magnoliopsida; order Fabales; family Fabaceae; genus Glycine; species Glycine max. The sequence goes on from NC_038247.2 coordinate 29,293,107, forward strand.
TATGACCTCACCTTTAGAGGGCTACACGCCCTTACCTTCAGAGAACTGCAAGTCCTCGCCTACAGAGGGCTACATGTCCTCACCTTCATAAGGCTGTATGTCCTCGCCTGCAGAGGGCTGCACGTCCTCACCATTAGAGGACTACATGTCCTCCCCTTCAGAGGGCTACACGCCCTCGCCTTCAGAGGGTTGCACGCCCTCGCCTTCAGAGGGATGCACGCCCTCACCTTCAGAGGGCTGCACGCCCTTGCCTTCAGAGGACTACACGTCCTCGCCTTCAGAGGGCTACATGCCTTCCCCTTCAGAGGGCTACACGCCCTCGCCTTTAGAGGGTTATACGCCCTCGCCTTCAGAGGACTACACGTCCTCCCCTTCAGAGGGCTACACGCCCTCGCCTTTAGAGGACTACACGCCCTCGCACTCACTACTCGTCCTCGCCTTAAGAGGGCTATATGACCTCACCTTTAGAGGGCTACACGCCCTTACCTTCAGAGGACTGCATGTCCTCGCCTACAGAGGGCTACATGTCCTCACCTTCATAGGGCTGCACGTCCTCGCCTTAAGAGGGCTACATGTCCTCACCTTTAGAGGGCTACACGCCCTCACCATCAGAGGACTACATGTCCTCGCCTTACAGAGGGCTACATGTCCTCACCTTCATAGGGTTACACGCCCTCACCTTCAGAGGGCTACACGCCCTCCCACTCAGAGGACTAATCGTCCTCGCCTTAAGAGGGCTATATGACCTCACCTTTAGAGGGCTACACGCCCTTACCTTCAGAGGACTGCATGTCCTCGCCTACAGAGGGCTACATGTCCTCACCTTCATAAGGCTGCACGTCCTCGCCATCAGAGGGCTGCACGTCCTCACCATTAGAGGACTTCACGTCCTCCCCTTCAGAGGGCTACACGCCCTCGCCTTCAGAGGGTTGCACGCCCTCGCCTTCAGAGGGATGCACGGCCTCACCTTCAGAGGGCCGCACGCCCTTTCCTTCAGAGGACTACACGTCCTCGCCTTCAGAGGGCTACATGACCTCGCCTTCAGAGGGCTACACGCCCTCGCCTTTAGAGGGTTATACGCCCTCACCTACAGAGGACTACACGTCCTCCCCTTTAGAGGGCTACACGCCCTCGCCTTCAGAGGACTACACGTCCTCACCTTCAAAGGGGTACACGCCCTCGCCTTTAGAGGGCTATGTGCCATCACCTCCAGAGGACTACACGTCCTCGCCTTCAGAGGACTACACGTCCTCACCTTCAGAGGGCTACACTTCCTCGCCATCAGAAGACTACATGTCCTTGCCTTCAGCGGGCTACACGTCCTCACCTTCAGAGGGTTGCACGCCCTCGCCTTCAGAGGACTACACGTACTTGCCTTCAGAGGGCTGCACGCCCTCGTCATCAGAGGACTACCCGTCTTCGCCTTCAGAGGGCTACACCCCCTCGTCATCAAAGGGATACACACCCTCGCCTTCAGAGAGCCACACACCCTCGCCTTCATAGGGCTACACGCCCTCGCCTCAGAGGGCTACACGCCCTCGCCTTTAGAGGGCTATACGCCCTCGCCTTTAGAGGACTAAACGTCCTCACCTTCAGGAGGCTATACGCCGTCGCCTTCAAAGGACTACACATCCTCGCCTCAAGAGGGCTGCACGCCCTCGCCTTTAGAGGGCTTCATGTCGTCGCCTTTAGAGGACTGCACGTCCTCGCCTTCAGAGGGCTACACGCCCTCGCCTTAAGACAGATGCACGCCCTCGCCTTCAGAGGGCTGCACGCCCTTGCCTTCAGAGGACTACACGTCCTCGCCTTCAGAGGGCTACATGCCCTCGCCTTCAGAGGGCTACACGCCCTCGCCTTTAGAGGGTTATACGCCCTCGCCTTCAGAGGACTACACGTCCTCCCCTTCAGAGGGCTACACGCCCTCGCCTTTAGAGGACTACACGTCCTCACCTTCAAAGGGCTACATGCCCTTGCCTTTAGAAGGCTATGCGCCCTCACCTCCAGAGGACTACACGGCCTCGCCTTCAGAGGACTACACATCCTCACCTTCAGAGGGCTACACTTCCTCGCCATCAGAAGACTGCATGTCCTTGCCTTCATAGGGCTACACGTCCTCACCTTCAGAGGGTTGCACGTCCTCACCTTCAGAGGGCTACATGTCCTCGCCTTCATAGGGTTACACATCCTGGCTTTTATAGGGCTACGCGCTCTTACCTCCAGAGGACTACACGTCCTCGCCTTCAGAGGGTTGCACGTCCTCGCCATCAGAGGACTAGATGTCCTCACCTTCAGAGGGCTACACGCCCTCGCCTTCAGAAGGTTGCACATCCTCTCGTTCTGAGGGCTGCACGCCCTCGCTTTCAGAGGGCCGCACGCCCTCGCCTTTAGAGGGCGACGCGTCCTCACTTTCGGAGGCTCCACATCCGCACCTTAAGATAATTTAAGGTCCTTTTCCCTTTATGATTAACCGAGACTTGTGCTTCCGGTTAAGGGGCCAGTAGTTTCCTTTTATCAGTTCCTGGGCCACCCCCTGATCCTGGAGGAGTGCCAACTGTGCGAGCACAACCAGAGGAGGAGGCTATCGCGCAACTACTCTACATATCGAGGCAAGATTTCACCCGGGCTGCTGCAAGGAGATGAGTGCGGATCATGCGCACCAACATGACCACTCTTACGCAGATATGGATGATGTTGCTACTTAGCAACATTCTGCCCAGCGACCACAATCCCGATCTCCCCCTATGGAAGTGTCAGTTGGGATCGCGCCCACAAGACACCTAGTGGACCCTGAGAAGTCCAACAGGGCCCTGGGGTTTCCAGCTCTGGTTATGGGCCTCTGTCAGTCCTACCGAGTGCCCGTCCCCCCAGCAAGGTGACGCCATCGTGACATAGGTAAGTATGCACATCACTCAATTGATTTCTGATGTCATCTACTGTTTACAAGGATCGCGTCCGTTAGACACCCAGTGGACCCGGAGAAGTTCAACAGGGTCCTGGGGTTTCCAGGTCTGATTACGGGCCTTTGTCAATTCTACGGAGTGCCCGTCGCCCCCAACAAGGTCATCAGGCCCCTATTAACAGGGCTTTCATCGAGAATTACTGCATCCCCAGGTAGGCGCAAGGCGAGGCATCATAGTAGCGGGCAACAGGTCACCTCCACCACCTCTAGAGTTCACCTCAGCTCATCCACAAAATGGTTAGAGCGTTGCCTACGACACATGGCCGACCAGCAGGCGACCAAGTCCATAGCCAAAGGTAAGCAAAAGTACTAGGTCCGTGACCGACAAGTCATCACGTGTCCAGCTCAAGACATTAAAGAAGCGCTATTAGGAGGCAACCTAGTACCTTTTAAATCTCTGCTTGTTATTTGATCACCTTTGTTTCTCAAGTCATAGTAGGACACACCTAGTTGCTCATCATCCTAGGAATTTAAATAAAACAAGCACAAGCTCGAAAGGTAATCATACCTCACAAAATATATGTATGTATGTTTAGGTAGCAAGATACCTTGGATATGCATGTATATAGCAAAAATACATCACAAAAATATACGTATGTTTAGGTAGCAAAATACCTCATGAGAAAAAACAAAAAAACAAAAACAAACAAGAACAAAAAATATATCTTTCGGCTGAAAAGCCAGCACGCTTTTGAGAAGAAATAACTTCCAGCTTTTCTTTGAAAAAGATCCACTGATCATAACACCAGTTTTTGAAAAAAAATGTGTATGCACCTGAAGGGTGAATGTTGTGAAAATTTTCCCGAACGCCCAAAATGGACTCGGATGAATGCATGAATTTATAAAAGAACATGTTTTGGGAGCACTGGGTTGACTAAAATAGGAAAAAATAAATCCTGAGCCCTAGTGTCACATGACCATAAAAACTTAATGCTTGAGTGTCCACATGGGTGCATGCATGACCAGTTTTGCGTAAAATTTCCTAATCATCAGTGCTGCATGTGTATCATGGAAATAATGTGGGACATCTCCTTTTTCCCTGAACCGCTGGCCAAACCAACATCCTGACATATATCATGTCCAGCCGTTCTACAAACCTTGAGCCAAAATCCCAACTTACCGTAATCCCTGCCCTCAGAAGAAAACTAAAAAAAGAGAAGAAAGTTCCCGATCAAAGATCGGAAGAAAGCAAAAGAATAAAATTTCCAATCAAATATTGGGGGAAAGCAAAAAAGAAAGAAAATTCTCAATCAAAGATCAGAAGAAAACAAAAGAAATATACAGAAAGGTCCTTGGACCCGACAATATTTGAACAATACAGAATTGTCACCCCCAAATAAGGAAAGAAAGGAAACCACGACCCGAAGTGGTCCTCTCCCTTTGATTGCCAACCAAAATCCTGTGCACTAGCGACTTTCTCGCCCCGCACTAAACAAAAACAGAAAAGGAAAAGGCCCAAACACTCAAAGCCAAAATTCCTCACCAAAACACCATTCCCGAAAAAGTCCTATTGATCCGTGATCACGCACATAATCTTTGATTTGATAGGAAATGATTCGCAAAATTAAGTCATGACATATCTATGGTTCAGAATTAGGATAAAACACTTACCTGTGTGAGATTGATACACTTCGAGTGATTTTCTTCTATTCTGTTAGGCCCAGTGTTTCCTCTAAATGGTCGTTTAGGAACGAATGCTAACATCTGAAATCTCATTTATGGTTATGAGAAAATTTCATCAGCATACTCTCCTTCCCCAATAGACACATTGTTTTTCATCAAAAATCATATGTTGCTCTGATCAGTTGGAGGTTTTGTTTCTTTACTAAAGCATGTTCGCATTTTAGTGAAAGAACACCAAGACTATTTAGTCTCACAAATTGAGGATACGTAGGAGCAAAAGCCCCGCTTTTGTCGACCACCCCACCTTTCGCTATCATGACCCAAGAGTCCGGTAGCATGCGGAGACACCTTACGGTTATCCACACCTCGTCATTCAGAGACCCCAAGTTTGATTGACAAGCAGAGGCCAATGTGGTCATCTGCACCCTTTCCGGAGATGTCAGCATCTCCCGGTAGAGACTATTTTAGTCTCACACATTACAAAGGCAAGAATTACGTAGGTTTGAGTTCCTCATCACAAATAGAGGATACATAGGAGCAAAAACCCTGCTTTTGTCGACCACCCCACCTTTTGCTATCATCACCCAAGAGTCCGGTAGCATGCGGAGACACCTTACGGTTATCCGCACCTCGTCATTCAGAGACCCCAAGTTCGATTGACAAGCAGAGGCCAATGTGGTCATCTGCACCCTTTCCGGAGATGTCGGCATCTCCCGATAGAGACTATTTTAGTCTCACACATCACAAAAGAAAGAACTATGTAGGTCTGAGTTCCACATCACAAATGGAGGATACATAAGAGCAAAAGCCTCGCTTTTGTCGACCACCCCACCTTTTGTTGTCGTGACCTCTGAGTCTGATGACATGCGGAGATACCCAAGTGATTATCCGCACAAACGATTTCTGTTGATCCCAACCCGTGAAGTTAGGTGGCAGGCGGAGATACCCAAGTGGTTATCCGTATAAACACTCTTTCGCTATCCGTCAGACTCAGAGTCTGGTAGAATGCAGAGACTAACGTCGTCTTCTGCACCCTTTGTCAATCAGGGGCAAACGAACCCGTTGACACATGGAGGGGCAATTGTCATACCCTAATTTCGTCTGGGAACCATTGTTTGGTGGCGTGCAACCTTCGCTTGACCGCCTCAAGGTACTTAACACCCATCATTAGGTAATCCGTAAGGTTCCGCAACATTTCGAAAGTAAAAAAGAAGCATTGTTGCACAATCCGTAAAGTTTCGCAACATTCCGGAAGTAAAAAATAGCATTGTTGGGTAATCTGTAAAGTTTCGCAACATTCCAGAAATAAAATGGGTGTCGTTACGTAATACGCAAAGATCCGTAACATTTTGGAAAGGAATCAGCAAAAAAACACAAAGTGGGGTGTATTTAGTAAAATGGGGGGTGCAAATTGCAATTATCAAATCTGGCCCTTCTAGAGGATTCTGAGCATTTTCTTCCTTAAGGTGGAAGCAACCTACCTCGCCTGGGCGAGCTGGGCGGCAACCACCTCCCCCGTTTTGTTTAAAAATGGCTTTCGAGGCTTTTGGGACTCCCATAATGCTTCCGTAAAATTCCCATAACCCTAAATAAGAATATTTCACTTAATATGGGTGAGAAGGAAGAGAAAAAAGAAGAAATTCAAGTCCTATATGCTTTCGTAAGGCTTCCGTAACTTTTCCGTAAATTACGAAAGAAGGGGGTGAACTTATCAAGATGGGGGTGCAACTTATTCAAGTCCTCCCCCATTTTCCTATAAATAAACGAAGGGAGGCTGTTCCAAATGGTCCCTAACCCCCTTGGCTATGCATTTCAGCTATTTTGGGTGAAAAAATTGTTTCCGTGAAGAAAATCCAAGCCGAGGTGCTTCCGTAACGCTTCCGAGACGTTTCCGCGAGCGAATCCATGAAAGTGTTCCGCCGTTCTTCAACCGGTAAGTTTTCGAATCCGAGACTTTCAATTCATTTCTTGTTTTGTTAGCTTTCATCTTTATTTCGTTCACTTTCGGTTTTATTTTCTTCTATTTTTAACCGTTTATTTAAGTCGTTTTCTCACCTAATAAATGATAAAATGAATTTTAACCAATCATTTGTGTTGTAATCTCGTTTAATCACTGTTAAAACAAAATCTACCCGATCGTTCACGCTGTAACCACGGTTAAAACAAAAAAGGAAAAATAATAATAAAATAATCAAAATATATTGAAAAAATAATAATAAAATAATCAAAATATCTTTGAATAAAATAATCAAAAAAATCAATCGGATGTTTTTCTTTGGAAGTTTCCTTGAATTAATTGACTAATAAACAAAGTGAAACTAAGGCTAAAATCAACTCACAAATCAAGGTTCATCCGCAAAAGTCACTCAATCGTTTTAAGGTCCAACGCCTTAAACGGTCCTCTTTGCTTTTATCGGTTAACATGGACCGTTCAAAAGCATAAAATCAACCCATAACTTTACCGCTTTTGCAAGAACTACGTAGGTCTGATTTCCTCATCGCAATTGAGGATATGTAGGAGCAAAAGCCCCGCTTTTGTCGACCACCCCAAGAGATCGTTAATGGTCCAACGCCTTAACATTTCTCTCCTTTCGAAACCAAGAGATCGTTAATGGTCCAATGCCTTAACGTTTCTCTCCTTTCAAAAGAATCAAAAGATCGTTTAATGGTCCAATGCCTTAAACGACTTTTGTTCGGTCAAAATATATCTTGCAAAAAAATTTAAAAACAACTTAACCAACGTTCAGTTATAAAAGAACTACGTAGGTCTGATTAACTCATCGCAATTGAGGATACGTAGGAGCGAGGGAAACACCCTTGTCGACCACAAAAAGATAAAAAATACAAAAGGCATAAAAAGACATAAAAACGTAAAAAAGGGAAAATAAAACAAATTGAAGACATGATATTGCACATTTGATTAAAGGTTGTCGTCCCTTGTGATGGACACGTGGGGTGCTAATACCTTCCCTGTTGATGTGCCATCATTTTCTTCTATTTTCTAAACCCTTTTTGCACCATTTTAATTACTGATTGGTCTTAATTGTCAATTAATTAGGCAGTTTTATTAATTGGGCTCATTTAGCTAATTTGATGTTTTTAATCTAATTTCAGGAATTAATGAAACATTGGGCTTAATCCGGATTTTGGTTGTGGACTTGAAGAGGGCAAATAAAGCAGCGCTTACCTTAGTTAATTTCTAATTAGGAAATTTCGCAATTTTATTTTATGTGGTTCAATGTTTATTTCGTTTTGGACCAGAGTATTGTAATAGGGCCCAGTGACTTTGAGTGACTCTTTTTAAATAGCAGCCTTGGGATTCGTGCAAGGCTATTTTGTTATGTTATTCATTATTCAAAGCTTTATGGAGGGTTTTTAAGTTTTTCTGCTTGAATGCTATTGTTTCGTTCTTAATGCAATTTTCCATTTTCTGCTTCTAATAACAATTTCGTTCTTGTTTCTTCTTCTACTTTCATTTATGTTTCTGCTTCATTTACGTTTCTGCTTTTAGTTTCATTTGCGTTTTCTGTTTGAATCTATGGAAGGCTAGATTTTTTGGTGTTGTTTCCTTTTGAGGACGAAGCCCAACTCTCTTTGAGGTTTCGTTTATAATGTGGCTTCCTGGCAGTTTCCCCTTCACCAGTTAACCCAAATTCGTGAACATTAATCAGTGCACGCTTCGTGTTCGATTAATTGCCTCTGAGCCTAACTTGCGTTCATGCTTAATGGACGAAGGGCTAACTGGTGTATGTGTTTCCTAATCACGTATTGACAACCCTAAGTTGATTTTCGCTTAGTAAATTGAAATAAGGTTGGATTAAGTGGTTAACTGTTAGGGACAAATTCTCGATAACCCAGGATAACAGAATGGCTTCTGAATCAGAGGAAACAACCCATTTTTAATATTAGTAGCTTTGTATTCCAGTTTACTTGTTTTGTCCCTTAAATCACAAAACAAACAAACCCCCCCCCCCAATCGTTACTGTTACTGCAAGTGTATTATGAACATTTGGTTTATCATTGCTCGTTGGGAAACGACCTAGGATCACTTCCTAGTTACTGCATTTTCATGTTTATTTGATTCGGGTACGACCTCGATCAAATTTGGCGTCGTTGCCGGGGAGCAGTGTCCAAAGGTTCATAATAGCTTGCATTGTGTGTTTAATTCTTTCGTGTTTTATGTTTAATTGTTAGTATTGTGTTAGTATGTGTGTTAGTGTTGTTTAATATCCTGGTATTTTGTTTAGTGTGTGTTGTGTTTCAATTTTCCTATTAAGTGCTTCCCCTGTTTCAGTCTTGGGTGTTTTGCTGTGAATAGTATTTTGCGACGGACTTAGCGACCACTTTTGCTTGCGGCAAAACAAAGTAGTAGTAGAAATCATGTAGCGACGGATTTTACCGACCACCCATGTTGAATTATTTGGGATTTTTTGTTTCAGTAGCTAGGGTTGTTATTTTTGGCTGAATTTTTTTGTGGTAACTTCTTTCAATCCATATTTTGTGGGAAAAATAGCTAGAGCCTTTAGTTTGGTCAGATTTGAAAGCTCCAAAAAAGTAGCAAATTTTGTGTTTGTCAAAACTTCAAACGGCCATAACTTTTGCTCCGGTTATCAGAATCGCAATTATTGTATATGTATTTGGGGTAGAAAAAAATTTCCTACGCAGCCATTTACAATAGACCTCCTCAACCTCAGCAACAAAATCAACCACAACAGAACAATTATGACCTCTCCAGCAACAGATACAACCCTGGATGGAGGAATCACCCTAATCTTAGATGGTCTAGCCCTTAGCAACAACAACAACAGCCTGCTCCTTCCTTCCAAAATGTTGCTGGCCCAAGCAGACCATACATTCCTCCACCAATCCAACAACAGCAACAGCCCCAGAAACAGCCAACAGTTGAGGCTCCTTCGCAACCTTCCCTCGAAGAACTTGTGAGGCAAATGACCATGCAGAACATGCAGTTTCAACAAGAGACCAGAGCCTCCATTCAGAGCTTAACCAATCAGATGGGACAATTGGCTACACAATTAAATCAACAACAGTCCCAGAATTCTGACAAGCTGCCTTCTCAATCTGTCCAAAATCCCAAAAATGTCAGTGCCATTTCATTGAGGTCGGGAAAGCAGTGTCAAGGACCTCAACCCGTAGCACCTTACTCATCTGCAATTGAACCTGCTAAACTTCACTCTACTCCAGAAAAAGGTGATGAAAAAAATTTACCTAACAATTTCTGTGCAGGTGAATCTTCCACTGGTAATTCTGATTTGCAGAAGCAGCACATCCCTCCTCTTCCATTCCCTCCAAGAGCAGTTTCCAACAAAAAAATGGAAGAGGCAGAGAAAGAGATCTTGGAAAGATTTAGAAAAGTAGAGGTAAACATACCTCTGCTGGATGCAATAAAGCAAATTCCAAAATATGCTAAATTCTTGAAGGAGCTATGCACTAATAAGCGGAAGCTTAAAGGAAGTGAACGAATTAGCATGGGCAGAAATGTCTCCGCACTGATTGGTAAATCTGTTCCCCAAGTTCCTAAAAAATGTAAAGATCCAGGTACATTCAGCATACCTTGTATTATAGGGAATAATAAGTTTGACAATGCCATGCTAGATTTAGGAGCTTCTATTAGTGTTATGCCTCTGTCTATTTTTAATTCTCTATCTCTAGGTCCCTTGCAGTCAACTGATGTGGTAATTCATTTAGCTAATAGAAGTGTTGCCTACCCTGTTGGTTTCATAGAAGAGGTCTTAGTTAGAGTTGGTGAACTGATTTTCCCCGTTGATTTTTATATTTTGAATATGGAAGATGGATTTTCTCAAGGATCAGTTCCCATCATTCTAGGCAGACCCTTTATGAAAACTGCTAGAACTAAGATAGATGTTTATGCAGGCACACTATCCATGGAGTTTGGTGATATAACTGTTCATTTTAATATTCTGGATGCTATGAAATACCCATTTTAATATTTCATGCTGAAATAATTGACCATGTTGTTGATGAATACATGACTGATCTTTACTCTAATCTGCATGACTCTCACTCTTCATGCATTGAGTCTGAAATTGTACTTGATCATATGTCTGAATTTGATGCTGAGAGTGAATCTGAAAGTGATATTGATTGCATGTCAGGTGGTGGTGTTTTACCTCTCGAGATTGATTTTATAGAGTAAGATAGGACTAACCATGTTTCAGGATGTACACATACCTCTGATTTTCTTTATGAGGTACAGGCTGAGAAACCATCTCCTTCTGCCACTATCCAGCCGACCACACCAAAATTGAAGCCTTTGCCATCAAATTTAAAATACGCTTACTTGGATGATAGCAAAAGTTTTCCAGTGATTATATCTGCCTCCCTTGCTGATGAGCAAGAGGAGAAGTTGTTGTCTGTTCTCAAGAAGCGTAAGAAGGCTATAGGCTGGACCCTGGCGGACATTCTTGGTATTAGCCCATCCACATGTATGCATCGAATAAATTTAGAGGATGGAGCTAAACCAGTAAGACAGCCACAGAGAAGACTCAACCCGGTGATTCTTGATGTAGTGAAGAAGGAGATAACCAAGCTTTTGCAAGCTGGAATCATTTATCCTATCTCCGACAGCCAATGGGTGAGTCCCGTCCAGGTAGTCCCGAAGAAGACCGGCCTCACAGTGATCAAAAATGAGAAGGAGGAGCTGATTCCTACTCGGGTGCAGAACAATTGGAGAGTCTGCATTGACTATAGGAGGCTGAACCAGGTTACCAAAAAGGACCATTTTCCCCTGCCATTCATTGACCAGATGCTTGAATGCCTGGCAGGTAAATCTCACTACTGTTTCCTTGATGGTTTTTCTAGTTATATGAAATTACTATTGCTCTTGAGGATCAGGAAAAGACCACATTCACCTGCCCCTTCGGCACTTTTGCCTATAGGAGGATGCCTTTCGGCCTGTGCAATGCCCCTGGTACCTTCCAACGGTGCATGATTAGTATTTTCAGTGATTTCTTAGAAAATTGCATAGAGGTGTTTATGGATGATTTCACTGTGTATGGATCCTCTTTTGATGGTTGTTTGGATAGTTTGGAAAATTTTTTGAATAGATGCATTGAAACTAACCTTGTTCTAAATTTTGAAAAATGTCATTTTATGGTTGAGCAAGGTATAGTTTTAGGCCACATTATTTCCAATAAGGGTATTGAAGTAGATCCTGCAAAAATTTATGCTATTTCACAATTTCCTTACCCCTCTTGTGTGCGAGAGGTGTGATCTTTTCTTGGTCATGCAGGATTCTACAGGCGCTTTATAAGGGATTTTAGCAAAGTAGCCCTTCCACTATCCAACTTGTTGCAAAAGGAGGTGGAGTTTTACTTTAATGACAGATGCAAAGAGGCTTTTTGATTGCCTCAAAAGAGCGTTCACTACGACTCCCATCATCCAGGCACCCGATTGGACAACCCCTTTTGAGCTTATGTGTGATGCATCATATTATGCATTGGGGGCTGTCCTTGCTCAGAAAATTGATAAATTGCCCAGGGTGATATACTATGCTTCTAGGACTTTAGATGCTACCCAAGCGAATTATACTACTACTGAGAAGGAGCTTCTAGCCATAGTTTTTGCTCTTGAAAAATTTCGATCTTATTTGCTTGGTACCCGCATTATTGTTTATATTGACCATGCAGCTCTAAAGTACTTGTTGAAGAAGGCTGATTCTAAGCCTAGGTTGATCCGATGGATGCTCTGGCTCCAAGAGTTTGACTTGGAGATCCGTGATAGGAGCGGAGCACAAAATTTAGTTGCTGATCATTTGAGTCGGATCGAACGTGTAACGGATGCGGATTCACCCATTTGGGATGATTTCCCGGATGATCATTTGTATATACTGTATAGTATTTCTGACTCTCTTTCTACTCCCTAGTTTGCTAACATTGTCAATTATTTAGTTGCGTTTTTTTTTCCTCCCTCAGCATATAAGGCCCAAAAAGATAAAATTAAAAGTGATGCTAAGTATTTTATTTGGGATGACCCCTACTTGTGGAAATTGTGCAGTGATCAGGTAATTAGACGATGCATTCCAGATCATGAGACTAACTCAGTCCTGCAGTTCTGTCATTCTTCCGCACGGGGAGGTCATCTGGGTGTTCCAAGGACAGCTCGCAAAGTGCTTGATTGTGGTTTTTATTGGCCCACCATCTTTAAAGATGCGTGGAAGATATGCAGCACTTGTGAGCACTGTCAGAGAGCAGGAAATACACTTACATGGCGACAACAAATGCCTCAGCAACCTATGCTATTCTGTGAGGTCTTTGATGTCTGGGGTATAGATTTCATGGGCCCTTTTCCCGTCTCTTTTGTTTATGTTTACATTCTCCTTGCGGTTGACTATGTTTCAAAATGGGTGGAAGCCAAGCCCACTAGAACTAATGATGCTAAAGTTGTTGCAGATTTTGTCAGGTCTAATCTGTTTTGCAGGTTTGGAGTACCTAAAGCAATTGTTAGTGATCAAGGAACCCATTTTTGCAACAGAACAATGCATGCCCTGCTTAAAAAGTACGGGGTGGTACACAGGGTATCCACACCATACCACCCCCAGACCAATGGACAGGCAGAAATTTCTAACAGGGAGATCAAGAGAATTTTAGAGAAGATTGTGCAGCCAAGCAGAAAAGATTGGAGTACCAGGCTTAATGATGCTCTCTGGGCACATCGGACTGCCTACAAAGCACCCATAGGAATGTCTCCTTATCGGGTTGTCTTTGGAAAGGCATGTCATCTTCCAGTGGAAATTGAGCACAAAGCATACTAGGCAGTGAAGACTTTCCACTTCTCTATGGATCAAGCTGGTGAGGAAAGAAAGTTGCAACTAAGTGAGTTAGATGAAATCCGCCTAGAAGCCAACGAGAAAGCCAAGTTCTACAAAGAAAAGACCAAGAAGTTCCATGATAGCATGATAGTTAAAAAGGACTTCATGGTTGGGCAAAAAGTGTTATTGTATAATTCTAGGCTTGGACTCATGAGTGGTAAGTTGAGGTCTAAGTGGGTTGGTCCTTTTGTTGTTACTAATGTTTTTCCTTATGGTACAGTTGAGATCAAAAGCGACTCCACAAACAAGAGCTTCAAGGTCAACGGACATCGACTTAAGCCATTCCTCACGAACCCTTCATTAGTGGACGCAGTGGTGGAAGAGACTTCCTTACTCCACCCTACTCTTCCTCCACCATGACTTAGGGAGTTTTTCTTTTCCTATCTCCTTCTTTGCTTTTATTACACTTGTCTGATTCTATTTGATGATTTAATTGTTTTTAATCTTTTAATTGTGCTACATTGAGGACAATGTGTTGTTTAAGTATGGGGGGGGGGGAGTGTTCTTTGGTTTTGCTAGTTTTGTTGGTTTTGTTAATTTGTTAATGTTGTTAGTTTCGTCGGATTTCTAGTTTAATATTTTGGGTCAATTCTGTATGCATGTACGACTTTGCATGTTTTTCTTTGAATTATAGGATATGTTCAAGAAATGGGTAATTGTTTTGAAAATAAAAGTTCTTGACATTTTGTGACTTGAAATCCTTGATTCTCCTCTACATGTCATGATAGTTTTGAAAGCTCAATTTGAAAGTGATGAGTTTACCTTTGTGAGAATTTGAGCCATCCATCATCATAATCATTTGGTGTGTTTTGCCCCATTGATTGCTTGCACAATAGCCTTGGCTTGATTCTTGTTGATGCTTCCTAATTCACATGCATATTTGGAAATGATTGAGGCAATTTTGTTCTCATAAGCTTCTAGCCAAATGGACTTACCTTGAATTAATTCCTTTGATAGTTCTTTTGAGCCTTGTTTCCCTTTCCTTGTTTTGAAGCTCACTACAAGCCTTAAATGAAAAACCATGATATCACCATATCCTTAAGGAATTTTGGAGCTTTGGAATTGTTTTGGGAATAAGTGTGGGGGTTTTTGTCTCATTGGATAACATGTTTTGTTGGCCATGCTTCATGATGTATTTTGGGCCATACTTGATGTACATTGTATATTGGTTAAATGTTGGACTTGCTGAATGAGATGTTGTTTCTCAAAGGCTACGTACGTAAAAAAAAAAATCGAAAAAGAAAAAAAGAAAAGCAATAAAGTTGAGTGAATAAGATCTTAAATGACAAAAGAATGATGAGACTCTTGGTTCTACTCTTTATGTTTAAATTTTATCTTTACTTCTTTTTATTTTCTTATTTTTTCTTAATATGCACTTATTCCCCATTGCTCCTCTATTCCTTTGGGATTCAGCCACTTATTCCATATTTTTCCATACCTTGTCGTTGGCCCCATTACAACCTTAAAAGACCTTTTGATCCTCATGTGCTTGTGTTTATGGGTTGATTGTAAATTTTAGAATCTTGCCAAGTTTATGTGGTGTTTGTTTTCATGGGTGCTTTGAGGGTAAATAGTAGCCTAGACACTTGAGAGATAGAGTGTATATCTTGTGAGGCTTTATCACTTTTCATTCTTGAGCTGATTAACTATTTTGCCATGATTGGGTTGCTTGGATGATTTTCATGAATGTCTTGACTTTTCGGATCTCCTTATGTTAGATGTTATCCATTCCTTTCATTCCTTGATCTTCATTGAGAAATATGTGAATGTTTTCATTTGTCTCTCTTTGACATCCTTGGATTTTGTTCTTTGTTTCATTTTGCCCAGAAGTGCAAAAGGCTAAGTATGGGGGGTTTTGATGTGCCATCATTTTCTTCTATTTTCTAAACCCTTTTTGCACCATTTTAATTACTGATTGGTCTTAATTGTCAATTAATTAGGCAGTTTTATTAATTGCGCTCATTTAGCTAATTTGATGTTTTTAATCTAATTTCAGGAATTAATGAAACATTGGGCTTAATTCAGATTTTGGTTGTGGACTTGAAGAGGGCAAATAAAGGAGCGCTTACCTTAGTTAATTTCTAATTAGGAAATTTTGCAATTTTATTTTATGTGGTTCAGTGTTTATTTCGTTTTGGGCCAGAGTATTGTAATAGGGCCCAGTGACTTTGAGTGACTCTTTTTAAATAGCAGCCTTCGGATTCGTGCAAGGCTATTTTGTTATGTTATTCATTATTCAGAGCTTTGTGGAGGGTTTTTACGTTTTTTTGCTTGAATGTTGTTGTTTCGTTCTCAATGCAATTTTCCATTTTCTGCTTCTAATAACAATTTCGTTCTTGTTTCTTCTTCTACTTTCATTTACGTTTCTGCTTTTAGTTTCATTTGCGTTTTCTGTTTGAATCTATGGAAGGCTAGATTTTCTGGTGTTGTTTCCTTTTGAGGACGAAGCCCAACTCTCTTTGAGGTTTCATTTATAATGTGGCTTCCTGGCAGTTTCCCCTTCACTAGTTAACCCAAATTCGTGAACATTAATCAGTGCACGCTTCGTGTTTGATTAATTGCCTCTGAGCCTAACTTGCATTCATTCTTAATGGACGAAGGGCTAACTGGTGTATGTGTTGCCTAATCACGTATTGACAACCCTAAGTTGATTTTTGCTTAGTAAATTGAAATAGGGTTGGATTAAGTGGTTAATTGTTAGGGACGAATTCTCCATAACCCAGGATAAGAGAATGGCTTATGAATTAGAGGAAACAACCCATTTTTAATATTAGTAGTTTCGTATTCCAGTTTACTTGTTCTGTCCCTTAAATCACAAAACAAACAACCCCCCCCGAATCGTTACTGTTACTGCAAGTGTATTATGAACATTTGGTTTATCATTGCTCGTTGGGAAATGACCTAGGATCACTTCCTAGTTACTGCATTTTCATGTTTATTTGATTCGGGTACGGCCTCGATCACCCGTGCGTAAAAACAACTCTCGAACCTTTCATGATTAAAGTTCGTAGACCACACCTTTCCATTTTTTCTGACGTTTTCCTCAGATAAACTTTGGTTGCGACTCCGCGCATTTTCCTCCCATGGAAGACGCACCCGTGAGCCCCCGCGTCGCCCTCCCGCCGAAGGGTAGGTTGCGACAAGTGCCTTCAACACTAAGCAAGAAATTTGCCTGGGCGAGTTTAGCTCGCATGGGCGAATTGGCCTACACCTCTTGGCTCTTTTCTATAAATAGTCATGCAAAGGTTGGAGAAAATATGCAAGGACCAGAGTAAAATGAAAGGAAGAACACAAAAGGAAGAAGGAAGTAGAAAGTGGAGCCCAAGTGTTGTAGAGTTGTGACCGTAGATCGCATCCTTTGTCATTTCTCCTGTTGATCTTGTGCTCTACACAATGATCGGTTAGTTTCTCCAAAGAATTGGATGCAATTTCCGTACCCTTATGTATCTCTTTTGATATTTTATATATGTATGAATCTTTTTTACTCATTATTGGTGATTTTCATTATGTTTGTAATGCTTAATTCTATTTGATTACTAGCTTTATGAAATTAGATTTTAAGTTTGACTGGAAAGTACTCTTAGAATTTGAACTGAATGAATTTACTCTTTATGTTACATTCCTAGGAATAGAGCATAACATTTAGATTACAAAATAACATGAGATTATGATTGTATTGTTGGGATATTTACTTCATATATGAGGGATCGATATTCGGTAAATATTATTAGGATTCTCAAGTGCAAGGGATCGATTTGGGGTAATTTAATGTGTGCATCAGTAATGTTAGAAAATGATTCATATATGTTAATCTTATTAGGATATTGATGGTATGAACGATGAAATCCAATCCTATATTTTTCTTGAATTAATTAAATTCGTTATTATTGTTTTTGTAATTTTACGTATTTTTGACACACTAAATTTTGTTATTTCCGTTATTCCATTACTTTAGTTATCTTTCGTTAGTTTAGACAAACCCATGATACCCATGATATTTCGATAGAATTTGTACATGACTATTAAACTGACAACCTTTATCCGAAAGAATTGAGTAACTTAAGTCCCTGTGGAGGCAATCCTTTTTTATAAATCTATAACTTGCGACAACATTGGTACGCTTTCCAATAGTCTAACATAGCTTTAGGAGTCAATGGTAGTGGGGGTGGACCTCTCTTTCTCATCTTGTCTCGATGATCTGACTTTTTTCGAGCGTATTTAGCCAAAGGTCACGTCTTGATTAGATATTCAATTTGTTGGATCAAGGCGAAACACTTCTCAGTATCATGCTTGTACATCTTGTGAAACTCACACCACTTAGATCAGTCTAGACCCACCTATCGATCAGTCGATGTAGTGTATGTTATCAGGTTTATGCTATATACCTCCTTCAAAATCTGCTGTCTCAGAACAGTCAGTGCCCCATAGACTTCCTCCTCTCTCCTATGTCTCTCATCATCATATCTTCTTGAGAATTGGCCAACCATTCCCTTTATCCAAATTCCTTGAGGCTTTAAGAAATGTCTCCGATAGGGTTTCAAACCATACTCTTTTTTCTCCAGTTCCCTTTTCCTAGCCATTAACTCTTTAGCTCCAATATGATAAGTCACCTAAGAATGAACATTTGTCATGGTGTTTGGTTGGCGGTAGACCAGAAAATCGCCAAGCGGTCATGCTCTCAATCCCTTGCAAAAATTTGCCACTGTCATTCTCTCATTTGGGTCAATTACCTAGGTGACTACTTTGTTGAATCTCATAAGAAACTCTTTCAATGACTCCCTCGACTGTTGGCAGACATCAAAGAGTTTGTTCGTTGATGGTGGCCTCTCCTTGTTGGTCATTGATTGGGCCACATGGGCTTGGTCAACCCTCTGTTGCATTTGTAGGTTCTAATGTCATAACATGTAGATGAAGGTCATTGTCGCCTTTTGAAAGCATGCAATGACTGAAGACATTTTCATCTTCGAAATGCAAATGCAGGTCATTATCGTCTTTTGAAAGCAATGACTGAAGACATTGTCGTCTTTGAAATGCAAATGAAGCTCATAATTGTCTCCACATGCCATCGGACTTGATTGTCTCTGGATGGTGGGGTGGAGACTAAAGTAGTCTCGGTCGATAGACCTTGAATCTTCGACGAAAGGGTGCAGATGACCATATTGGTCTCTGCATGTCAACAGGCTCGCTTGCCTCTAGTTGACAAGGGGGTGGCAGATGACCAAATTTTGTATCCGCGTGTCATTGGACTTGCTTGTCTCTAGATGACAGGGTGGAGACTAAAGTAGTCTCGGTCGATAGACGTTGGATCTTCGATGAAAGGGTACAAATGACCATATTGGTCTCTACATGTCAATAGGCTCGCTTGCCTCTGACTTACAAGAGGAGACTACAAATAGTCTCGGTCGAAAGACATTGAGTCTTCGACAAAAGGAGTATATGACCACATTGGTCTCTACGTGCTATCGTACTTGATTGTCTCTAGATAGCAAAAGGTGGCAAATGACCATAGTTTGTCTCCACGTGTCAACGAGCTCGCTTGCCTCTGGTTGACTAAGGGGGGACTGCAATAGTCTCGGTCAAAAGACATTGAGTCTTCGACAAAAGGAGCAAATGATCACATTGGTCTCTGCGTGCTATTGGACTTGATTGTCTCTGGATAGCAAAAGGTGGCAGATGGCCGTAGTATGTCTTAGCGTGTCAATGGGCTCGCTTGCCTCTAGTTGACAAAGGGGATACTACAATAGTCTTGGTAGAAAGACATTGCGTCTTTGACAAAAGGAGCAGATGACCACATTGGTCTCTGCGTGCTATCAAACTTGATTGTCTCTAGATAGCAAAAGGTGGCGAATGACCGCAGTTTGTCTCCGCGTGTCAACGAGCTCGCTTGCCTCTAGTTGACTAAGGGGGGACTGCAATAGTCTCGGTCAAAAGACATCAAGTCTTCGACAAAAGGAGAAGATGATCACATTGGTCTCTGTGTGCTATTGGACTTGATTGTCTCTGGATAGCAAAAGGTTGCGGATGACCGTAGTACGTCTTTGCGTGTCAACGGGCTCGCTTGCCTCTAGTTGACAAAGGGGATACTACAATAGTCTCGGTAGAAAGACATTGAGTCTTTGACAAAAGGAGCAGATGACCACATTGGTCTCTGCGTGCTATCGGACTTGATTGTCTCTAGATAGCAAAAGGTGGCGGATGACCATAGTATGTCTCCACGTGTCAATAGGCTCGCTTGCCTCTGGTTTACAAAGGGGAGACTTTAATAGTCGCCGAAAAGCATAAATGATAGAGGACTTTGAGTCATATAAAGGTGAGGACTTTGAGTCCTCTAAAGGTGAGGATTTTTTAGTCCTCTGAAGGCGAGAACTTTGAGTCCTCTAAAGGCGAGGACTTTGAGCCCTCTAAAGGTGAGGACTTTAAGCCCTCTAAAGGTGAGGACTTTAAGCCCTCTGAAGGCTAGGACTTTGAGTCCTACGAAGGCGAGGACTTTGAGCCCTCTGAAGGCAAGGACCTTGAGTCGTCTGAAGGCGAGGACCTTGAGCCCGCTGAAGGAGAGGACCTTAAGCCCTCTGAAGGTGAGGACCTTGAGTCCTCTGAAGGCGAGGACCTTGAGTCCTCTGAAGGCGAGAAATTTGAGCCCTCTGAAGGCAAGGACTTTGAGTCCTCTTAAGCAAAGGACGTTGAGTCCTATGAAACAAGCCAATGGGCACTAGTACCAAAGGGCTCAACCTTATAGCAAGATATTGACTCTTTGAGAGGGCTTCTCATCTTTAAGGAGAAATCTATGCATTTGAAAATGATTTTTTTTTGGGGTACAGATACATGAAACCTTTATCTTGAAATGCAATAAATGTAGGCTTTGTATGCCATAATGCAATGCAATGGAAATTTGTACAATGTTCATGACATTCTTTCCTATTTTTGTGATTTTGATTTGATTTGATTTTTTTGTGGAAAACACAGATCGACTGTCCTCTTTTTTTTTTTGAAAGATATGATAACTCATGCAACCTCATCCAATCTTTTGCAAATCTCTTTGGAAGCTCCCTCAGAATGCATGTTCTGTTTGATTTTGTCACTTGACAATTTTGTAGTGATGGCAGTGGAGCCGTTTGATAGTTAATCAATGAATTGAAATGTTGATCCTAGGGTTTTCCCTTTTCTGTTTTAAAAACTTTGATTATTCTTCACAACAAGAAAATACATAGTTTTGAGACCAATCGTATGCACCATTGAAGGATGGCAATGGATTGTTACACTTTGGTATGTGACCAAGTGAAACTTTCTTGATTAAAGGTCATAGAGTGATGCCACGGGTTTGTCGATCCCACTAAAACTTGATGACATGGGCTGATCTGAAAAGAATTTATATAGTGAAGGCTACTCTTGGATTCGAAAAGAATCCTAAGGAGTCTACATGAGAGACTAACATTAGATGTAACCTATTATCACAATTGTCTTTGAGCTTTTCCCATGAGCTCTTGGTCAAATGAGCTTTCTTCTTAAATGTGCAAGTGCAAAACCTCTGAGGTTTTTCTCTTTTTTTTACATATATATATATATATATATATTAACAATCACAAGCGTGTGCGAGTTCCATTCCATAATGCCAACTTAAAATCAAATTAGCCATTCCTTGATCCACATGGGCTTTATTGGGCTTGTAACATGGTCAGGGGTAAGAGGGCTATGAAGGAAAGGATTAGTGGCTCAAAGAGTGTTTGAGGGTTATATTGAGTAGGAACCTTGAGAGCGTTGCTCCTACTTTTTGGGCTAGGCTCTACTCCTTTTGTTTCGTACATTAATCCTTTATTGCACTTTTGTGCCTTTCTTATAAAACCTGGAGACCTTTGTCTCTCTTTTTTCATTTGCCTTTGGTGGATTTTATTTTCTTTTTTTTTTTTTGCTGCCCAATTTCATGCATGTGTTGTTTTGCATTGCTTTTCCCGCTGGTTTAGCGATGGTTCCTACTCAGGGTTTCTACTTTGCTTTTTCTTTTTTTTTTAGAAAAACAAAATATGCTTTGGCTCTGATGGGGTAGCAAAGGATAAAGTAGTGTTTGGGATGTTGAAACATGGCCATGTGTCATTTCAAATCCTAACTTAGATCCTTTTGTAGTTTGGATTTTGGGACCAAACCTTAACAGCACGCCCCTAATTTTGTTTTTTTTTTTTTACATCACCCTAATTCTTGCCTAGGCTGCCTTTTCGGGTTTTCAACCTACCGGGTGAGAACTTTTGATTTACCCCATTGGTTCGCTTAAGGCTCATGCACGGTGCCTCTAATTTCCCGAATGTAGGACTCTAAGGCATTTATTGTTGTCTTTTTTCATGACCTTGTAGCAACGAAGAATAGAAAGAAAATATGTAGGTTCTCGAAAATGAATTTTCCAGGACGAGAAACATTTAAAAGATTTTCAATTGACAGATTAAGTTGAATGACTCCTGCTCTTTGATAACTCACTTTTCTCTCAAAAAGACAACTTTTAAGAATGAGGTCACATGAATGTTTGTACTTTTTATTTGAAACACAGTCAATCAAACATTTTTTTGTTTCCTTTTTGAACTTATTGTTTTGAATTTTATTCATCGTTTTATGACACCCTCACTAAACGTGTAGAACGAGTAATTTATGATTAAACAGTCTTGGAAGTCAAAACTCAGGAGCGCAGGTCACTTGAGCAAACAAACCAATAGCTTACACTCACATTTAAGTGGAAGTTCAATAAGCAAAGATGTAATTATGAGAGCATGAGAGACAAGGATGTCAAATTTATCTATATTATTAACATTGTAACTGTGGTTTACAATAATGGCATAAAGTTGAAAATCCTACTGAGTCATCTAACAACAACCTCCAAATTGCCCCATGTATAGTGTTGCTTGCCAATGTCAGAATTCACAAGTGGTTCTCCTCCTCAAATTTTAGCCAGCCCGCATCAATTAGACTTTGCACCTTATGCTTCAAGGTCATACAATGCTCAATGGAATGTCCCGGAACTCCTCCATGATATGCACATGTTGCAATCAAGTCGTATCCTCGGAAAAATGGAGGTTGAAGAACCTTGGCTAGGGTTATGGCTACCATTGCATTATCAAGTATGGGAGCAAGTTAGCAAATGACACCGGAATTGGGGTGAATTCTACAGGCTTTTTTGCTGCAAAATTCCTTCCTTGGTTGGTGTTTTGGTTTGTGTTAAGGGTGGTGTTTGGCATTGGGTGTACGGCAGGTGGGCCTGGGGCTGATTTAGGGATGGCCTTTGTGGATGATTGGGTAGTGAGTAATGAAAAGAGCTTATATTGGCTAAGTAATGACATTGTTGGGCTGGTGGAAAATTTGGTCATATAGGAACGACAGTCACAACATGGGTTCCTCCCTCCATCTCATTCTCTCCATTTGCCCCAGTTTTCTCATTCATCAAAGCAGGATGATCAAATTTGCCTCTTTTCAGACCCACTTTGATCCTTTCACCGTCAAAGACTAAATCCACAAAACTTGAAGGTGTGTAACCCACCATTTTCTCACAGTAGAACACCATTAAGTGTCTACTATCATTGTTATCATCTCCCTTTCTGTCATTGGGGGGCGCCACTTAGGCTGCCAAATCTCTCCACCTTTGGGCATATTCTTTGAAAGATTCATGCTCCTTTTTGCAGATGT
The DNA here is from genome assembly GCF_000004515.6 of Glycine max. Taxonomy (NCBI): domain Eukaryota; kingdom Viridiplantae; phylum Streptophyta; class Magnoliopsida; order Fabales; family Fabaceae; genus Glycine; species Glycine max. Next base: position 29,316,197 of record NC_038247.2, read on the forward strand.
TCTGTAGTTGCATCCTATCCAAAGCCATATCAGAATTGTACTGATGCTGCCTAACAAAGGCAACCATTAGGTCCTTCCAAGAATGGACTCGGGAAGGTTCAAGATTAGTGTACCATGTGACGACTACCCCAGTAAGACTTTCCTGGAAGAAATGCATCAACAATTTTTCGCCTTTTGAGCATGCTCCCATCTTCTGATAGTACATCTTCATATGGTTCTTAGGACAAGTAGCCCCCTTGTAGTTGTCATAATTCGGCACCTTGAACTTTGGAGGGATGACAACCTTGGGTACTAGGAACAACTCTGCCATGTCAGCAAAAGCATGATCTCCGCCCCCTTCAATGGCCCTGAGCTTTTCCTCTATATGATCCAACTTTCCTTTTTCCATCATAGTTGGAGGGATTCTTCCCGCAGCAAAATGCAAGGGTTGTAGTTGTGGGCGAAACTGAGGGCCCTCCAAAGTGTTTGGCGGGGGCATACCACTAACTGCTTGCTCCTCAGTAGCGCATCCGAGGCAAGGCTTGAAGTCGGCTAGATTGTGGTGGGGTACTTCATGTTTCTCCCCCATGGGTTAGGAGACATGTGCATGATCAAATTGAGGTTATTGACTCTCAATGAGTATAGGAGTGGAGTTATTGACATTCAAATAAGAGAGGTGCTGCGAGAAGAAAGTTATTGACTCTCCATGCAAGTAATAAAACAATGCTCCATATGCATCTACTCCAACACCCAAATAAGAGAGGTGCTGTGAGAAGAAAGTTGTAATGTGGTCAATCATGTACACTTGATGTCCAAATATTGGGCATTAAAACAATTTGCAAAATATGGTTTTACATATTTACCTTCAACCACAATTAGGGATTCCTCTTGGTGCTACAATATCCCATCCATGCATATCAAAGGCTTCTATAAACATTACCCCAACTTGTTGTATGACCGTGATTTCAGCCTAAAAATGAACCATGAGAAATACAAGCTTATTATAGTAAGTATACAAAATAAACATTTAGTGGTTTAATGATTCATGAATAATTTTCACAAATAAATTTTGGAAGTGTGCATTATTTTCAACAACCATGCAACCCACCATAATTTGGATTGTTTCTTGTCTTTCCTTGATGCTTTCATCCATGATATTTGAGTCCAAGTGGTATTTTTTTCCAATCAAAGCAAAGCACAACCAAGTACCAATGACCAATGTTGCCATATACTAGAATGTAATCTACAATACATGCAAAGCAAAAAAAGTATGTGTCATTCAATAACCTTACATTCAAATATTGATGTCAAAAACATAAAAGAATGGATGCACATGATTAATATTGTTGTATAGCCAATTTAATTTTTCATGTAAACGCAATAAATCACGGTCGTACAACAAGTTGATTTGTGCATGTTCAACTTTATTAATCGGCGATTCCTACATTTGTTAAAGAAAAAAATTGGCAAAAGTGCATGTGTATAACAAAGATAATATAAGTATAAACATTTCAATCGAAAATGAAAATGACGCCAAACTGATTTGTTTACTCTATTTTGTTTTGAATGTGTGACCTTTAGGGAAAAGAACATCAAAATCCGTAAGGGAAATTTATTTGCCACACTCAAGGTTTGACAACTATACTTAACACCAATAACCAAATAATATCATCCTAGTAGTTGAATTTGATAGAAAAATTACCCCAGGGTTACTTGTGCAGACTTGGTTGCTTTATGGGATGTGCATGTGCATCTCTATAAGTTAAGTTACTTGCAACATGGTGATTCAATGCATTTCCTTCTATTTTCAGTTTCTCCAATGCCTTTTGATGTGTTGGGCTCGAGAAATCCATCTTACATGTTGAATTTGGAGTATGGGCCACCAGGGATGACTTCTATGATTGTAACAAGGATGGTTTAGATGCCTGAAACACCTAACTTAAACAAAATACAATATAACGTAACATGTTGCCAAAGAACCTTCATATTTGACACTTACCCCAACACTTGAGTGGTTCCTTCCCTTGGTGCTATTGACAAAAGTTTTGCTTTGGCCTTTATTTTCAAAGCTACATTATGCATTTCCTATGTGTTGTATATATTTAATTGTGTCCTTTACATTTATAGTGAGATATTTCTTGCTTAAAGAGAAGCTCTTGTAGGTGGTAGCCACTGCAAACTTGCTGACGGGTGTTACTACAAAATCAACGGGAATGTTTGTCTTTCTTCCAATACAAAGACAAGTCTCACACACTACTTTACACGAGTCGGTGGTGTCTTTGTTGAAATACAACAAATAACACTAGAAGGGGGATTGAATAGTGTGTTAGTCAAAATCTAAAACCTTTTCGCAATGGAAAATGTTATAATAATTATGTTTATAAAAACTATCATCCAGTGATAGAAGGTGGATCGTCATCGCCTAGTGAGATGAAAAACTTGTCTTTTAGTAAAAAAAATCTTGTGTGTACTTATAGAGCAAGGAAATAAATGAATTTTGATAAACCCAATTGTGTCAAGAAGTGCAAGTATTGGAATGGGAACGGGTGGGAAGGGAGGGCTATAACTTTATATCACAAACTACCAGATGAAGTTGAAAAGTTTATGACACGTGTATAGGATGTGTACTTCCTTTTGAAATACAACAAATCACACTAAAAAGGAGGTTGAATAGTGTGTTAGTCAAAATCTAAAACCTTTTCACAATGGACGATGTTATAATAAATAAATTTATAAAAACCCTCATCCAGTGATAAAAGGTGGATTGTCGTCCAATGAGATGTAAAACTTGTCTTTTAGTAAAAAAAAATCTTGTGTGTAGAGTGTGACAATAATGGACAATCAAATACTTAAATAAACTTAATGAAGAATAGTAAAAATACTTTGTTTTATGTTGGTTCACTCAACCTAAGCTACGTTTGGTTCTCCTTTACCAACCAGTAAAGGGTTCCACTAATAAACCTTGATTACAACAAATATTTTTTTATGCCACTTCTGGCTTACAAGTATTTTCAAGGTCACTCAGTCTAGACCCGGTCCATATTCTTTCAGAGTGAAATTTCTTAGGCCCACTCAATCCTATGTCGGGTTGTTGGGTCATCGAACCTATTTAAGTCAAATTAGAAATTAACAAAAAATGTTAAATATTAATTCTATGTAAAAAAAAATTCACAAAGACGAAGAATTATTTATTATGCATTTATTTCACCTAACAAGTATTGACAAACGGATTTAAATAATGTTTAATGAATATTCAAATTAATAATATTTTTTTGGAGTTGTTATGGACACTTATTTTATATTTAATGAATATATTTTATCTTTTTAAAAAATATAAATTGTAAATTAAAATTATAAATTATATTAATAAGTTATTATATTTTATTTAATATTTATCATATATTGCTAAACAAGCCAACTCAAACCAAGTCCATTTGACCCGTTGGACTATATGGACGGAGCCAAAAAAATTAATTTATATTCAAGCAACCTTTTTTTAATCCAATCATACCCTAATTACGAATTGGCCGAACCGGCTCATCGGACCAAGTCTATTTTGTTGGTGCTAGCAATAGTAACCAACATTTGCTAGAAAACCAGGCATCTTGTTTTGAAAATCAAATCAACCTATAAGAAAGCGGGAGAACTACTATAGTCAGAATTGTAGTGCATGTTTGAATAGCAGGAAAACGTGTATTTTTCTGCATCCCCTCTTGTTCGGATTCTAGCAAGTGCACCAGATCGCACAAGTAGTATAAAACGGTAAGAACCAAGTATCGAACTCTCGGGGAACTTGTGTTATTTGGTAAGCTATTTCAGCAAATAGATGTCTGGTGTGTAAAGATAAGTGTGAAAATGAACAGGTGTATAAACTATCTGAGCAAAAAGAAAGAAAATCACGCGAGAGAAATGATCTGTAAAAACAAGTAGAAACATGTTGGTCTTCCTAATAGGTGCCTGATGCTGAAAAGATATTCTCTATCTAACAATGATCATGTATTCCTATGGTGTCTCCTGAGATACTAAACCCCAATTCCTCATGATAGTTTAGCCTAATCCTAATCAAGCATCGTTCGCAGATTCCTCTTGTAGGACTAAACTCAACCAGGACCGCATTAAGACACACAAACACAACTAACTTATCACACCCCGATTTCTCGTCATAGTACGACAACTTAGCCCTGTACTATCAAGGACTTTAGAGTCAGACCATTTTCCACTGTTGAATGACCCTAACAAAGCATGCATCTACATGATCAAGGTAAAGACATACTGGAGTGAAAAGCAGATAGCACAAAGAACACACAAAACATCATTAAATAGATAGAAATATATTTACATTAGGTACCTACAGGGAAGATCCAACAGAGGATTTAGCTTTCCATACCAGGAAGCCTTCTTTACAACCAAGAGAAGAACAAGATGAAAGATTGCAAAAATACAAGTGGTGAGGATGTCTCCTTCACCTCTAGGATCTCACAATCCCTCACAAACTCATCTCAAGCTCTCAAACCGGCTCCTGCTTCAAGCTCTGGTCTCTGCAGATCTTCACACAACAAAATCTCTCAAAACTCTCTGGAACTTGGACCTTTCTCTCTCTAGAAACCCTAGACATGCAAAGCTCTAAATCCCACTCCAAACTCTTCTTCTAAAATCTGATTTCAGGCTTAAATAGGTGGCCTTGTTCGTGCTCGTGCACTTAGCGCACTTATGCACCGCTTAGCGCACATTAGTGAATTTCGGCTTAGCACGTGCTTTTCTCGCTTAGCGGATGAACTGAAGCAGTGTGCTTAGTGAGATGAAGCGGTGCGCTTAGCAAACCTGTACAGCTCATCTTTTTTCAGAGTCTTCCTCGTGCTTAGCCCATGAGTGTTGCGCTTAGCGGACGCTCGCTAAGCTAGCAGATTGGCTTAGCGAGAAGGTGAAAAACAACACTTTTCAAAGCTTGCCTAATTAACCTGAAATTGAGAGAAAATGATTATTAAACACACAAAATGGAAATACTAAATATTTATTACCTATACTTAACAGAAAATACTTATAACATTACAAAATAATCATAAATTGGAAGAGTTTGATACAATTTACACAAGTTTTATACACAAAAGTTAGTTGTATTCACCGACTAACAACTCCCCCAAATTTACAGTTTTGCTTGTCCTCAAGCCAAAAGAGAACAGTTCACTTGTCCTCAAGTGACAATGACATGCAGTGACTATGTATAAAGGTGTTTGCAACAAAAGTTACTGATTGCATGATAAGAGAATGGAGTAAAATGTCCTCATCACTTGTCTTTCACAAGGTATGCAGTTATCCAAAGAGAAGAATAAAATGTAACCTGAATGATTAGATGGAGCTAATCATAAGATAGATATTAAGGAAAGTAGCTCAAACCACAGTCTCACGGCTACTGTTTCACTCAAGCACAAGTGTTTAAGCTATTCATTAATAACAACTAGCCAGAGGTCTAATCTTTGAATTTCATCTCATGCCATAAAGTCAGAAATGTATAAATAGAATTAGAAGGACTTTCTCAGGCTTGTAGTGAGGCTTGGCTACAAAAATTCATTGGTTTTTTTAGGATTCAAAGGTTTAGATTCTAAGAGAGAATAAATCCTAGACTTATCCAAATGATCTTGTGTCATACAAGTAACTTTCTCACTATCTTTTCCTCTTAATTTGCTTTTGACCTTAGCACAACAATTTGTTTTTTTTTTAACATACAACTTATTTGTTGTGTGTGCTGATGCTTTACCTTTTTCTTTGCATTCTAACTAACTTTACTCCCCCAAATTTGGGGTAAATTTTGTTTTGAACCATATGCTCTCCTAGAATCTAAGCAAGGTATCAGGAGATAATTATTTAAATTCAGGGTTCAATTTATGAAAAAATCATTCAGCTTATAAAAGGAGCAAAGGATACAATTATTTTGCAAGGTAAGTTGTTTGGTCAAAAGGCTTGTGTATACACAAATCGTGCCCTTCATCATGTTCTCATTTATACATTTCATTCCAAAATTCAGAGATTCATGCAAAGATTATTACTCACAGCTAGTCGTTCACTCACAGTTTAAGTTCACACTCTCACCGGTTTTGGTTCAAGCTTTTCTTTCTCAATCAATCTGTCTACTGACTAACAATTCTAAATGCAAGTTCACATTCTTGTTCTTTCTTTGTCTAACATACACACTTGCTCAAACTCATGAAAAGAAACACAAACTCCATCAAAATCATGCACTCAACTCAAAATAAATGCATACAACCATTTTTCACAAAAAGATAAAAGTGTTTGACTACCATGTCATCAAAATCAAGTCAAACTGTTCAAAATGCTTCAAAATAAGCAAACCAACTACCATAAACAAAACTAACAAAAAGGAGTTACTGTACTAAAACCATAATTAACATAATATTAAACCAAAAAGCAAAAAGTGTCATCAAGAATCAACAATGTCAACAGTGTCTAAACTGGGGAATCAGTGAGAGCAACAGCTTCTCCAGATGACAAATCAGAAAGATCGGAAATTCCTCCAACTAGGGAAGTAGGAAGGTCAGTTGTTTCTCCTGCTGGTGAATCAGGAGGGGCAGCCACTTCATCTAATGATGCATCGAAGATGATAATCAGAGGTGGAGATGGGGGAACTACTTCACGCTCAGGAGAAGACAATGGATTCACCACTGGAGATTGTGGGTTAGCTGGCTCTGGATCAACCTGCACAGGTGTGGGCTTAGGCAGAGCAACCTCGTTGGGTCTTACCAATGGAAGTTGAGCTTTAGGCCAGGCTACTTGCTCAAGAAAATGATCCATAATTATGATTAGCCTGTTATGAGCCAACTCTTGCAGGCTGTGCATGATAATAAATTGTCCTCGAAATAAGCTTTGCAGCATAGGGACTAAAGTGTGAGCCTTGGACATCCTGTCCTATGATTACTGACGGAGGAGCTAGAGTGGATGTCCTCCGTTCTATCTCTTTTTTTCGATTCCATCTATAACTAAAAAGAACTAAAAATTCCTTAGACCAAAATTGCTCAGGTTTAACCAATAGAAATAAAGGCTGAAATTAACACTAGGCGCTTAGCGGGATATAGCTTGCTCAACGAACCCTCAGAGACATAACATATCGGATTAGCTGGTGCCAAGCTCGCTTAGCCCAATAGTTGTTGTGACGAAATGCGCTTAGCCCAGGTAGACTCGACTTAGCGCAAGGCTTCCAACACAAAATTTTCTAAGTTACCTTGGCTTAGCGATTTAGCCTCGCTTAGCCACAATATCTCAACAGTAGGATGAGTGTTCATCCTCACAAGATGAACTCGCTTAGCGCATTAAGCGTGCTTAGTGAGTTCGTCTGGAAACGCATATGTTCAATGAATTTTGATGAACTCGCTTAGCGCAGCATGCTCGCTTAGCGAGTTCATCGCGTTCTCCAAAAAAAACACAGAAAACACAGTTCGTTTCCTTGTCTTATTAAGCCTCTAAAAGGCATATCAAACATGCAATGTGTGCATCATACTCAATACAGTATACAAGTGTATATAGTCCTAATCTTAAATTAATTTTAACAAAACATAAAAACCCTAAAAATCTAAAACTGCAGTTGAAGTCTTCTACCCTAAAGTTTAGACAAGAAAAAGAGAAAAAGAATCAAGGAACTTACTTGGATTGTTAATGCTTTAGGATTGGAAGTAGACAACGCAAAGAGAAAGCACATATGCAAAATGCACAAATTTTTGGAGAGAGAGAGAGTGCAGAGAAGGAGTTTCCGAAATCTGGCAAGTGTGAGTGTAACTGCTGTTACACTCACTTAAGCAGTTTTCAACACTTTCGCTTAGTGGAACACTGTGCTAAGCGAGCTAGAGAGACGTTCGGTTTCTCAACAAGGCTCGCTTAGCGAACCCACGTGCTTAGCCGACGTTTCAAATTCAAAATCAGTTTTTTTTTTACACGCAGGTTTGGCTTAGCGCAAGGATAAGACCGCTTAGCGAGGTTTGCAGATCCAAAAAGCTGTAATTCTCGCTAAGACAGGCTCTGGCTGGCTTAGCTAAAATGATGCATCTTAAATACAGAGGAGCATGCACTTAGCAGATAGGGGCTCGCTTAGCGTTCACATTGTCGTAAGGAATTTAGCTTAGCTGCCATGACTGGCGCTTAGCTTCATGGACCTCAGTTATGGCCGTAAGGAATTTAGCTTGGCGACAATAAGTCGTGCTTAGCCAAGGAGAAGTTGCCGCTTAGCGATCAGGCCGAAGCTTAGCCGAATTCAGATCGAATTGAAGTTGGCTTAGCTCATCCTTGGCCAGCTTAGCGGACCAGATCAGCCTCAGATGCAAAGGTTGGGCGCTAAGCGCTTGAGACTCGCGGCTTAGCGTATGACCAAAGGTGCGCTTAGCGCGAGGCTCGCGATTAACAAAACGACTATTTTTTCAGAAAAAAGTTTTCTTAGTTATATATCAATCCTTTTCTCAACAAATTGAAACCCTTATGTTAAACATTCAAAGATAGGATGATATACTCCTATGTACAAATTATACAACAAGTTCCAAATGATTAAATGCATGAAAAACAAAGATAACAGAGATTAAAACTGGGTTGCCTCCCAGGAAGCGCTTCTTTAACGTCATTAGCTTAACGCTTTTACCTCACTGGGTGATTTTATGTTTTGGTTCTTACTTTCAGAACCTCATGACCTCCTTCCATTACCTGTAAGCAGACATTGTGTTCCGGAGCAGGCTTGTTTTCAACAAACAAATCAAAATCAATTTTTTGATCTTCAAAACCTAGCTCCAGCTTCCTCTTCCCCATATCAACTATGTAGCTTGCGGTCAACATGAATGGCCTTCCCAATATTACAGGGATGTCAGTATCTTCAGAGATATCCATTACCACAAAGTCTATCGGGAAGATAAAATGTTTTACTCTAACCAAAACATCTTCAATTACTCCGTATGGCCTGGTAATGGAGCGGTCAGCTAATTGTAAAGTCATTCGAGTGGGCATTATTTCCAACTCTCCCAATCTTCTGAACATGGAGAGTGGCATCAAATTGATACTGGCTCCCAGGTCAATAAGAGCTTTTCCCACATTGACTTCTCCAATTGAACAAGGAATAGTTACACTTCCAGGATCTTTATGCTTGGGTGGAAGGATCTTCTGGATCACAACACTACAATTTCCTTCCACTATGATGTTATCCTGATGAATATATTTGTGCTTCCTTGTTAACATATCTTTCAAAAATTTAGAATAGAGTGGCATCTGTTGCAACGCTTCTCCGAAGGGCATGGTTATTTCTAGTTTCTTGAAAATGTCTAAAAATCTCGCTAGATGACGATCTTTTTCTTTCTTGGAAGGTACCACAGGATACGGTACTTCCACACCTTCGTCCACAGCTTTTCCACTCCTACTCTTCTTTGCAGTCATATAATTTTTTTTCTTCTTTTTCATTTTTTTCATATTCTATTTCTTTTTCTTTTTCTTGGTCCTTCAATTCTTTATTCTTGACCATTATTTGTTCTTCCTTTTCTTGATTACTTTCACCTCTCACCTCATTTTCCCTTGATGATGGTGAATCAGCTGATAATAAGTCGGAGAAATGAGTCTCCCCCTTAAGAATGGATGCAACTGTTCTATCTTGCAGAAGTTTCCTTCTCCTCTCGGCCCTGTTCCTTCGCAACATAGCTTCAATTTCTAAGTCCAGAGGAACTAAATTGCCTGTGGAAGATCTATGCATATACAATACTAAAAAAATAGCGGTTATCCAAATAAGCAAGAGAAGACAAATAGAAATTATGAACGAATATTCACAAAATAAACAATCAAAGAATAACAAATAAAGAATAGACACCTAAACACGAGCTAACTTCCCAAATAAAAAGAAGTTCCCCGGCAACGGCGCCAAGAACTTGTTCGGCTTCCGGCAAGTGCAACGGATCGCATAAGTAGTATAAAATGGTAAGAACCGAGTATCGAATACTCGAGGAACTTGTGTTATTTGGTAAGCTATTTCAGCAAATAGGCGTGTATTGTGTAAAAATAAGTGTGAATATGAACAAGTGTATAAACTATCTGTGCAAAAAGAAAGAAAATCACGTGAGAGAAATTATGTGTAAAAACAAGTAGAGAACATGTTGGTCTTCCTAATAGGTGCCTGATGCTAAAAAGATATTCTTTATCTAACAATGCTCATGTGCTCTTATGGTGTCTCCTAAGATACTAAACCCCGATTCCTCATGATAGTTTAGCCTAATCCTGATCAAGCCTCGTCCGCAGATTCCTCTTGTAAGACTAAACTCAACCAGGACCGCATTAAGACACACATACTCAACTGACTTATCGCACCCCAATTCCTCGTGAAAGCACGACAACTCAGCCCTGCACTATCAAGGACTTTAGAGTCAGACCAGTTTCCACTGTTGAATGACCCTAACAAAGCATGCATCTACCTGATCAAGGTAAAGGCATACTGGAATGAAAAGCAGATAGCACAGAGAACACATAAAACATCATTAAATAGATAGATATATATTTACATCAGGTACCTACAAGGAAGATCCAACAGAGGATTTAGCTTTCCATACCAGGAAGCCTTCTTAACAACAAAGAGAAGAACAAGATGAAAGATTGAAAAAATACATGTGGTGAGGATGTCTCCTCCACCTCTAGGATCTCACAATCACTCACAAATTCATCTCAAGCTCTCAAACCGGCTCCTGCTTCGAGTTGTGGTCTCTACAGATCTTCTCACAGCAAAATCTCTCAACACTCTCTGGAACTTGGACCTTTCTCTCTCTAGAAACCCTAGACATGCAAAGCTCTGAATCCCTGTCCAAACTCTCTTCACAAAATTTGATTTCAAGCTTAAATAGGTGGGCTTGTTCGTGCTCGTGTGCTTAGCGCACGTATGGACCACTTAGCGCACGTTAGTGATTTTTGGCTTAGCACGCCTTTCTCGCTTAGCGGATGAACTGGAGCAGTGTGCTTAGCGAATCTGTACAGCCCATCTTCTTTTGGATTCTTCCTCGCTCTTAGCCCATGAGTGTTGTGCTTAGCGGATGCTCGCTAAGCCAACATATTGGCTTAGCGAGAAGGTGAAAAATAGCATTTTCCAAAGCTTGCCTAATTAACCTGAAATTGAGAGAAAATGATTATTAAACACACAAAATGAAAATACTAAGTATTTATTACCTATACTTAACAGAAAATACTTATAACATTACAAAATAACCATAAATTGGGAGAGTTTGATACAATTTATACAATTTTTATACACAAAAGTTGCTCGTTTTCACCGACTAACAGGACCCTGCTGGAAGCCTGAAAATCCTCCTTGAGTATACCCTTGTCGCTGTTGATTTCCCATATAATGAATTTCTTGAGTGTTTTCTTCAGTGGGAATACATTGGCCTGTTTCATGAGCCTCACCATAGATGGGACAACCTGTAACCTATAAAACAAAAGAATGTGTAGGTTGACCCATAGACAACTTTGTTGGCAGCTTACCGAGTGTTTTTGTTAAAATCTCAAGTTGCTTAGAAAGCAACTTGTTTTGTGCCAATAAAGCGTCATGTGATGATAGCTCTAAGAAGCTTTTCTTCGTGGGTTGATGGGTTCTGTCTCGTAGAATGGCATGATCACTGGCTGACATATTCTCAATTTGCTCTGTTGCTTCTTTCGGGGTCTTCAATTTTATCTTTCCCCCTACAGAAGCATCTAACAGTTGCTTGGTTTATGGTCTCAGCCCATCTATAAACATATTCAATTGAATTGGCTCGGAAAACCCATGAGTGGGAGTTCTTCTCAACAAGTCTCTAAACCTCTCTAATGCTTCACTTAGAGATTCATCAGGAAACTTTTCAACAACTTCTTCCCATGTTTTCATACTGTTACCTTTGAATGAGTGGAGCCACCTCTTGGCTTCTCCTGCCAATGAGAATGAGAAAAGGCTGAGCCTAATGGCTTCGTCTGGTACACCGGCAATCTTAATAGTGTTGCATATTTCAATGAACGTTGCCAAGTGTGCATAAGGGTCTTCATTAGGTAATCCTTGAAATAAGTTCCCCTGTATTAAAAGAATTAAGGAATGTGGGTAGTTGATGTTGTTAGCTTGCACTTCAGGACGTGCAATGCTGGTAAAAAATTGTGGTACTGAACTACTTGAGTAATCCTCAAGGGTAATCCTCTGGTCATGCTCTTCTGCCATGGTAATGACTTCAGATAATTAAGTGGCGGATTCCCTTGATGATGGTGAATCAAGTGATAATAAGTCAGAGAAATGAGTCTCCTCCTCAAGAATGGATGCAACTATTTTGTCTTGCAGAAGTTTCCTTCTCCTCTCGGCTCTGTTCCTTCGCAATGTAGCCTTAATTTCTAAGTCCAGAGGAACCAAATTGCCTGTGGCATATCTATGCATATACAATACTAACAGAACAACGGTTATCCAGTTTAACAAGAAAAGACAAATAGGAATTAAGAACAAATATTCACAACAACAATCAAAGAATAACAAATAAAGAATAGGCACCTAAAGATGAACTAACTTCCCAAATAAAAAGAAGTTCCCCGACAACGGCGCCAAAAACTTGTTCGGATTCCAGCAAGTGCACCAGATCGCACAACTAGTATAAAACGGGAAGAACCGAGTATCGAACTCTCGGGGAACTTATGTTATTTGGTAAGCTATTTCAGCAAATATATGTCTAGTGTGTAAAGATAAGTGTGAATATGAACAAGTGTATACACTATTTGAGCGAAAAGAAAGAAAATCACGCGAGATAAATGAAGTGTAAAAACAAGTAGCAACACGTTGGTCTTCCTAATAGGTGCCTGATGCTGAAAAGATATTCTCTATCTAACAATGCTCATGTATTCTTATGGTGTCTCCTGAGATACTAAACCCCAATTCCTCATGATAGTTTAGCCTAATCCTGATAAAGCCTCATCCGCAGATTCCTCTTATAAGACTAAACTCGACCAGCACCGCATTAAGACACATACTCAACTGACTTATCGCACCCTGATTCCTCGTGATAGTACGACAACTTAGCCCTGCACTATCAAGGACTTTAGAGTCAGACCATTTTCCACTGTTGAATGACCCTAACAAAGCATGCATCTATGTGATCAAGGTAAAGACATACTGGAATCAAAAGCAGGTAGTACAGAGAACACACAAAACATCATTAAATAGATAGAAATATATTTACATCAGGTACCTACAGGGAAGATCCAACAGAGGATTTAGCTTTCCATACCAGGAAGCCTTCTTTACAACCAAGAGAAGAACAAGATGAAAGATTGAAAAAATACAAGTGGTGAGGATGTCTCCTTCACCTCTAGGATCTCACAATCACTCACAAACTCATCTCAAGCTCTCAAACCGGTTCCTGCTTCAAGCTCTGGTCTCTACAGATCTTCACACAGCAAAATCTCTCAAAACTCTCTGGAACTTGGACCTTTCTCTCTCTAAAAACCCTAGACATGCAAAGCTCTGAATCCCAGTTCAAACTCTTCTTCTAAAATCTGATTTCAGGCTTAAATAGGTTGCCTTGTTCGTGCTTGTGCGCTTAGCGCACATTAGTGAATTTCGGCTTAGCACGTGCCATTCTCGCTTAGCGGATGAACTAAAGGGGTGCGCTTAGTGAGATGAAGTGATGCGCTTAGCGAACCTGTACAACTCATCTTCTTCTAGAGTCTTCCTTGTGCTTAGCCCATGAGTGTTGCGCTTAGCGGACGCTCACTAAGCCAGCAAATTGGCTTAGCGAGAAGGTGAAAAACAACACTTTTCAAAGCTTGCCTAATTAACCTGAAATTGAGAGAAAATGATTATTAAACACACAAAATTGAAATACTAAATATTTATTACCTATACTTAATAGAAAATACTTATAACACTACAAAATAACCATAAATTGGAAGAGTTTGATACAATTTACACAAGTTTTATACACAAAAGTTAGTCGTATTCACCGACTAACACCTCTTACATAACAAAAATATGTTTATGCTTTATAATTTTTTTATAAAAAAATTGCGATTAATTGCATAAATAAGTTTTTTATCTATAGGAATTAAACACAATGCCAAAGGATTTATAATACTCACATCCTGCTCAACAAAAATATGTTTTTGATTTATAATTTTTTACAAAAAAAAAATTGTTATTAATTACATAAATATGTTGCTTTATTTACAATTGATGATATAAGCTACCTTTTTAATCCTTCTTGAATTAATTATGATACACGACACAAACTATCTTAATAATGACTCATTACTTTTTTAATAGTAATAGAATAAATTGTCGTATAATTATTTTTAATTTAAATTTGTATTATTAATGACACTAGTAACCCTTTATTTATAATCAAATTAATTGAGGTACAAAATTAAGTAACTATGATACAAATTAGTTGTATTCAAATAAAAAAATTACTCTTTTTAATCAAATATTTTGAAAATATCACAATAGAAATATGATTTTATTTATAATGTAGAATGGAAAATTTATTATTTTTAATAGGTTTAAATATATTTTTCATACCTGCAAAATAAGTCATTTTCAGATTACTACCTCAAATTTATTTTTGGTCAATTACATACCTGAAAAAAATTTATGTTTTAACATACTACTTATCATTAGTCTCATTCTGTTAAGTGATGATGTAACAGATGGAGTATCATGCCATCAAGCCTAATCACTAACACATCATTGCCACGTCATCTCCTTCTTCCCTTTCTCCAACAAAAACCATCACCACCATGTCACCACTGTCGTCCAACCCTGCGCCACCACCATCAACCGCCACCACTGCACCGTCAATAGAAAACAACGCCTTCCTCTTCTCCTTCTTCCCCTTCATGACAATGGCCAAACTGTTGCTCGCAAACTCCATGGAGTTCCTCATCACGATTTCGATCTCGCACAACCTTTGGATAAGTCTTAGGCACAACCCTCCTCTCTCTTTTGTAATCATATTCCCCTAAAGAAGCACTACTACCCCTCTTCTTCACACTCGATTTCACTTCACTCTCGCTCTCACCAAAAGTACCCTTTCTCCAATACCTATACTTGTGGGTCCCAACACGACTGTTCCCAACCTCGGCAATAGAATGGTGACCCCTGGTGTGCTTGGGGAAAAAATTAAGTTTTGATGTTGTCGGGTTAAGTTAGAAGATCGTCATGGTTGTTCCAAAGGTCTCCGGTGCCTTCTTTGACGAAGTGGTTAGCAAGGGCTTTGACGTGGTCATTGGGGGAAAAAGGACGGTGGGTGGCAACGACAGCAAAGCAGTGGTTAGGGAAGGGCAAAGCGGATGTGGGAGCGAATGTGAGCTTAGTAGAGCTACTTCTCCACTTGTTCATGCCACCGGTAAAGGTTCAAGGACCGCCACCCATGCTTCGAAGCAAAACCCATTTCCAGTTGCACGCTTTGATGCGGTCGATGGTGGTGGCGTGGCATGGTCAACGGTGGTGGCGGTTTTCGTTGGAGAAGGAGAAGAAAGGGAGAAGGGGGAAAAGGAGATGACGTGGCAATGACGTGTTAGTGATTAGGTTTGATGATGTGACGCTTCGTCTACCACATCATTACTTAACAGAATGAGACTAACAACAAGTAATATGTAGAAACATAAAAAAATTTAGGTATGTAATTGTCCAAAAATGAATTTGAGGTAGTAATCTGAAAATGACCTATTTTTTAAACATGAAAAACATATTTAACCTTTTTAATAATGTTTAACAAAAATATGATTTCATTGTACATTATTAAGCAAAATCATATTTTCATTATGATTAATGAGGGTGAAAAAGTAAAGCAATGGAAATATGACTTCACTGTACAATTTGAACAAGAAAATCATATTTCCATCAAAAGGGTACTTTTGGAATAAAAATTGGAACATGTAAGGCTTAAAATAGCAATTGAGGAGGTGAGAATAATAACTTTGATGCATTCCTACCCCGCAAGGGCATTGGATAGAAGACTCCAAGAAGATTGGGCTAGAGATGCAAGACAAGGCCCTAGGGTTCTCATGAGCCTTAGGGTAGATTTCGGGTGTCGCAACCTACCCTTTTGCGGGCGAGCGAGGCGAGGCTCTCGGGTGCGTTTTCCAAAGGAGGAAAATGCACGGAGTCGCCACTAACGTTTATTTGTGGAAAACGTCGGAAAAACCGAAGGAAACCAGTCATAAAGAATATTCCAGATTCAGGAGTTGTATTTACGTTTGAGGAAGGTATTAGCACCTCTCACGTTTGTCCCAAAGGACAACAACCTTAAATTAGAATTGTGTGAAATTGTGTATCTAAACTTTTATTTCTTTTTATTTTTTTAGGTCGACAAAAGTGGGGCTCTTGCTCCTACGTACCCTCCATCGAAGAGGAAATCAGACCTACGTAGTTCTTTCTTAAGGGTGAATCAAGTGATTCTTTTTACTTGGAAGGTGGTCATTTTAAGGCGTTGGACCTTAAAAATGATCCTTTTTACTTGGTAAGAAAAACTGAGGTATTGAATCTTAAAATCCTTTTTCAGTGATTTTTCACGGACGAGCTTGACTTTGCGAGTTGATTTTAGCCTTTAGTTTCACTTTAGTTATTAGTCAATTCAAGTAAGAAAGAGAAATCTCAAAGAGAAACGTCCGATTGCTTTTTTTGGTTTATTTTACTAAAACATATTTTTTATAATTATATTATTATTTTACCTCTTTTTGGTTTCCAACGTGGTTACGGCATGACCAAACGGTCGGATTTCATTTTAACAGAAATTAACGAATATTACAATTCAAATAATCAGTGGAAATTTATTTTATTTTTTGATTAGGCGAGAAAATGACTTAAGTAAATGACTAAAGCACGTCAAAAGGGGGTACAGAAAGAAAAGAAACCGAAACTGAACGAAATAAAAATGAAAGCCAAGAAACAAGAAATGAATTAAAAGTCTCGGATTTGGAAACTTACCCGTTGAAGAACGAAGAACGGATGAAGAACGGTGAATAACGGAAGAAAACCTTCACAAATTTGCTTACATAATCATCCCGGAAGCGTTACGGAAGCACCTCGGCTTGGATTCTCTTCACGGAAACAATTTTTTTCACCCAAAACAGTTGAAATACATCACCAGGGGGATCCGGGACCCTTAGAACAGCCCCCTTCAGCCTATTTATAGGAAAAAGGGGGAGGAGGTTGTCGCCCAGCTTGCCCAGGCGAGCTGGGTTGCTTCCTAGAGAAGCAATCCAGCTTCGAAAAAACTCTGGAAGGGCCAATTACAAAATTTTAAAATTGCTATTTGCACCCTCCTATTTTTTATAAGTTCACCCCCCTTCTTTCGTAATCTACGGAAAAGTTACGGAAGCCTATAGGACTTGATTTTCTTCTTTTTTTTCTCTTCCTTCTCACCCATATTAAGAGAAATATGCTTATTTAGGGTTATGGGAATTATACGGAAGCATTACAGGTGTCCCGGAAGCCCATTTTTTAACAAAACGGGGGAGGTGGTTGCCACCTAGCTCGCCCAGGTGAGCTCAGCTCGCCCAGGCGAGCTAGGTTGCTTCCACCTTAAGCAAGAAACTGCCCAGAAGGGCCCAGATTCTAAAATTACAATTTGCACCCCCGTTTTACTAAATACACCCCCTTTGCTTTTTTTTGGTGATTCTTTCTCCGTAACGTTATGGAACTTTACGAATTCCATAACGATACTTGTTTTCCTCCTGTAATGTTACGGAACCTCACGGATTACGTAATCATCCATTTTTTGGCTTTCGGAACATCACGGAACCTCACGAATTGTGCATCAATGCTTTCTTTTGATTTCCGGCGCGTTACGGAATTTCACGGATCGCGTAACGATGCTTCCTTTTTATTTCCGGCATGTCTCGGAACTTCACGTATTGTGCAACAAAGGATGCTAAGTACCTCGAAGCGGTCAAACAAACGTTACATGCCATGAAACAATGGTCCCCGGACGAAATTAGCGTATGACAGTTGCCCCTCTTTACTTACCTTTTATCGGAGATAAGAGGAAGGCAAAGATAAAACACTGATTTCGTCCGTCTTCGCCCTTTCCGTGATTAGTCTATGACGACTCCCGTCTCTCCTTCTTCTTTCTCTGCACAACACAAAACAAACACAAACAACAAAAACACCAATAACATAATATACACATGTTGGGCGAAGGAACCGATCGGGAAAATAACAAAAAACATCATATTTCCCTATCACCGAAGGCTCCGCGCTTGATAACGGAAGACACATGAACAGCGCTAGGAAATCAATTCATGGGGCTCCGAACTCAATGGTGGAGGATGCATGAATGAAAATCAATTCATGGGGCTCCGGATAAGATTTGAGGGTGGAGGATAGACGAACAACGCTAGGCAATCAATTTGTGGGGCTCCAGACTCGATGGTGGAGGATGCATGAACAGCGCAAGGCAATCAATTCATGGGTCTCCGAATAAGATTTAAGGGTGGAGGATAGGCGAACAGCGCTAGGCAATCAATTCGTGGGGCTCCAGACTCAATGGTGGAGGACGCATGAACAGCGCTAGGCAATCAATTCATGGGTCTCCGAATAAGATTTGAGGGTTGAGGATAGGCGAACAGCGCTAGGAAATCAATTCGCGGGGCTCCAGACTCGATGGTGGAGGACACATGAACAGCGCTAGGCAATCAATTCATGGGTCTCCGAATAAGATTTAAGGGTGGAGGATAGGCGAACAGCGCTAGGAAATCAATTCGCGGGGCTCCAGACTTGATGGTGGAGGACACATGAACAGTGCTAGGCAATCAATTCATGGGTCTCCGAATAAGATTTGAGGGTGGAGGATAGGCGAACAGCGCTAGGCAATCAATTCGCGGGGCTCCAGATTCGATGGTGGAGGACACATGAACAGTGCTAGGCAATCAATTCATGGGTCTCCGAATAAGATTTGAGGGTGGAGGATAGGCGAACAACGCTAGGCAATCAATTCGCGGGGCTCCAGACTCGATGGTGGAGGACACATGAACAGCACTAGGCAATCAATTCATGGGTCTCCGAATAAGATTTGAGGGTGGAGGATAGGCGAACAGCACTAGGCAATCAATTCGCGGGGCTCCAGACTCGATGGTGGAGGACACATGAACAGCTCTAGGCAATCAATTCATGGGTCTCCGAACAAGATTTGAGAGTGGAGGATATGCGAACAGCGCTAGGCAATCAATTCACGGGGCTCCAGACTTGATGGTGGAGGACACATGAAAAGTGCTAGGTAATCAATTCATGGGTCTCCGAATAAGATTTGAGGGTGGAGGATAGGCGAACAACGCTAGGCAATCAATTCCCAGGGCTCCGGACTCGATGGTGGAGGACACATGAACAGCGCTAGGCAATCAATTCATGGGTCTCCGAACAAGATTTGAGGGTGGAGGATAGGCGAACAGCGCTAGGCAATCAATTCGCGGGGCTCCAGACTCGATGGTGGAGGACACATGAATAGCGCTAGGCAATCAATTCATGGGTCTCCAAATAAGATTTGTTGGCAAGACCGAATGATCCACCGGGTTTTTCCACCTAAAAAAGCAAACATGCTTTTTGCAAAGAAAAATAAATCATTCGCGAGAGCATCATATCTTAGAGAAACAATATACCCATGCCAAAGATAATTTTCCTTGTAACCGAAAATGAAGGGCAGGATGTCAACATTTAGCTTTTAAATGAACATTCAGGGGAAACATCGGGTCAAACTGAAACTGGGAATAAATCACTCATAGTGTATAAAAACTCACACAGGCAAGTGTTTTACCCTAATCCCAAACCATAACTGCACCATGACTTTATTTTGCACACGATTTCCTATCGAACCAAAAGATCACACGCACGATCACGGATCAATAGGATTTTCTCGAGGATAGTGTTTTTGGAGAGGAAGCTGGGTGTTTCGGTCTTTTCCTCTTTGTTTATGTGGGGCGGGATACCGTCAATCGAGAATGACTTTGAATGGCAATCCCAAAGGAAGAACCACTTAAAAATGGGTTTTCCTTTGTCGGCAGTCATTTACCCTGCCGAAAAATTTATCTGGTTAGAAGATTGATCGGGAATTATTCTGTTTTCCTCCGACCTTTTCCTTTTCACTTTCTTCTGATCTTTTCCTTTTTACTTTCTTCCGATCTTTGATTGGGAATCCTTCTTTCCTTTCTTTTCATTTCTTCCTTTTCTTTCTTTTCATGTCTTCCTTTTCTTTCTTTTCATTTCTCCCTTTCCATTTCTTTCTTTTGGGAATTCGGGTTTTAACATTCGTTATTCGCTCTCCCTTGAGGAGATTATGTGCCCTTCTCTTCGGGGGAAAGGGTGAGGATTCACTTCACAGACCAAGGTTCAAAGTAGCTTAAGGTTGTGTCTCAACAAGGTCTTTTCATTGCGCAAGCCCGATTTTGATATCTGGGGCAAAACAAATTCGCGTGTCGAGGTGTCGGTCTCAAGTTGAATTTCCATATTATTTCCACGAGGCACGCGTAACATTGATGATTTGGGAACCACGTGCAAAATTAGTCATGGCTACAGCTAGGTGGGTACTCAAGCATCCAATTTATGGCATTGTGATACTAAGGCTTGGGATTTACACAAGTAGACCCAATATTTCCAAATTATGTTATTTCATCAGTTCAATGAATCCATCCATTCTTATCTCGGTTATTCCGGAAAATAAACTCTTAGCGTCAGTCCCTTGTTTCCAAAAGATATGTTTGCTCTCTATGAATGATTTATGCTTCCTATGATCATAACATGCCGACCTTCAAGGTCTTTCTTTCTCTTTTCTTTTTGTTTCATTTTTTATGTTTGCAAAAACTATACATCCATCGTTATCTATGAGAAAAGCTTTTTCTTTGTACACCTACATTCCTATACACGACAAACTTTTTCTGTACACACGCGCATTAAAAACTCTTTCTCTTTATATCAACATTGTCTATAAAACCTGTATTCCTTTTCAAAGATTTCTTTTTCCCTTTTTCAACATACACTCGTTGTTTATACAAAAACCTTCTTTATATACACTAATTGTTCACACACAAGAATTTCTTTTCACACAAAGTCTTTTCTTACACTTTTTATATACAAAAACTTTTTTCTTTTCTTTATATACAGATATGACATTTGTTCACAACGCCCCTTTCTTTTTCTATTTTTGGTGTTATCATGATGTTTGTTCATTTTAGGACGACGTTCCTAAATGAAAATTCTACACGATTCCGGAATTTGAACAAACATTATCGACAATAACGAAGTAAGCACTAACGCAATAGTCCAAACAAAATATATGCACAAAACAAATGACAATCGCAACAACAAAAAATGAACGTTAGTCCCTCAAGTCATAGAAATAAAATAACATGTAAATGATAAAGGATGAAACATAAAAAGAACATGAATCTGGGGATCCCACGGTGATTGAGGCCGTACCCGAATCAAATAAACATGAAAATGCAGTAACTAGGAAGTGATCCTAGGTCGTTTCCCAACGAGCAGTGACAAGCCAAATGTTCATAATATACTTGCAGTAACAGTAACGATGGGGGGGGGGGGGGTTTGGTTGTTTGGTAATTAAAGAGCAGAACAAATAAAATGGAATACGAAACTACTAATATTAAAAACGGGTTGTTTCCTCTGATTCAGAAGCCACTCTCTTATCCTGGGTTATGGAGAATTCGTCCCTAACAGTCAACCACTTAATCCAACCCTATTTCAATTTACTAAGCGAAAATCAACTTAGGGTTTTCAATACGTGATTAGGCACCACATACACCAGTTAGCCCTTCGTCCATTAAGCATGAACGCAAGTTAGGCTCAGAGGCAATTAATCGAACACGAAGCGTGCACTGATTAATATTCACGAAATTTGGGATAATTGGTGAAGGGAAAACTGCCAGGAAACCACATTACAAACGAAACCTCAAAGAGAGTTGGGCTTCGTCCTCAAAAGGAAACAACACCAGAAAATCTAGCCTTCCATGGATTTAAACAGAAAACGCAAATGAAACATGAAGCAGAAACGTAAATGAACAGAAACGTAAATGAACAGAAACGTAAATGAAAGTAGAAGAAGAAGCAAGAATGAACTCGTAATTAGAAACAGAAAACGGAAATTTGCATTAAGAACGAAAACTGTAACAAGGGAACAGAAAAATGTGAAAACCTAAAACCAAAGCTCTGAATAATGAAAATAGCATAGCAGAATAGAATGCCCTGCACGAATCCCAAGGCAGCTATTTAAAAAGAGTCACTCAAAGTCACTGGGCCCTATTACAATACTCTGGCCCAAAACGAAATAAACACTGAACAACATAAAATAAAATTGCGAAATTTCCTAATTAGAAATTAACTAAGGTAAGCGCTGCTTTATTTGCCCTCTTCAAGTCCACAACCAAAATCCGGATTAAGCCCAATGTTTCATTAATTCCTGAAATTAGATTAAAAACATCAAATTAGCTAAATGAGCCCAAATAATAAAACTGCCTAATTAATTGACAATTAAGACCAATCAATAATTAAAATGGTGCAAAAAGGGTTTAGAAAATAGAAGAAAATGATGGCACATCAAAACCCCCCATACTTAGCCTTTTGCACTCCTGGGCAAAATGAAACAAAGAACAAAATCCAAGGATATCAAAGGGAGACAAACAAAAACATTCACATATTTCTCAATGAACATCAAGGAATGAAAGCAATAGGTAACATCTAACATAAGGAGATCCAAAAAGTCAAGACATTCATGAAAATCATCCAAGCAACCCAATCATGGCAAAATAGTTAATCAGCTCAAAAATGAAAAGTGATAAAGCCTCACAAGATATACACTCTATCTCTCAAGTGTCTAGGCTACTATTTACCCTCAAAGCACCCATGAAAGCAAACACCACATAAACTTGGCAAGATTCTAAAATTGACAATCAACCCATAAACACAAGCACATGAGGATCAAAAGGTCTTTTAAGGTTGTAATGGGGCCAAGGACAAGGTATGGAGAAATATGGAATAAGTGGCTAAATCCCAAAGGAATAGAGGAGCAAAGGGGAATAAGTGCATATTAAGAAAAAAATAAGAAAATAAAAAGAAGTAAAGATAAAAATTAAACATGAAGAGTAGAACCAAGAGTTTCATCATTCTTGTGCCATTTAAGATCTTATTCACTCAACTTTATTGCTTTTCTTTTTCTTTTTTCGATTTTTTTTTTTTCGAATTTTTTTTTTTTTTTTTAACTCTTTAGCCTTTGAGAAACAACATTTCATTCAGCATGTCCAACATTTAACCAATATACAATGTACATCAAGTATGGCCCAAAATACATCATGAAGCATAGCCAACAAAACAAGTTGTCCAATGAAACAAAAACCCCCCACACTTATTCCCAAAACAATTCCAAAGCTCCAAAATTCCTTAAGGATATGGTAATATCATGGTTTTTCACTTAAGGCTTGTAGTGAGCTTCAAAACAAGGAAAGGGAAACAAGGCTCAAAAGGGCTATCAAAGGAATTAATTCAAGGTAAGTCCATTTGGCTAGAAGCTTATAAGAACAAAATTGCCTTAATCATTTCCAAATATGCATGTGAATTAGGATGCATCAACAAGAATCAAGCCAAGGCTATTATGCAAGCAATCAATGGGGCAAAACACACCAAATGATTATAATGATGGATGGCTCAAATTCTCACAAAGGTAAAATCATCACTTTCAAATTGAGCTTTCAAAACTATCATGACATGTAGAGAAGAATCAAGGATTTCAAGTCACAAAATGTCAAGAACTTTTATTTTCAAAACAATTACCCATTTCTTGAACATATCCTATAATTCAAAGAAAAACATGCAAAGTCGTACGTGCACACGAAATTGACCCAAAATATTAAACTGAAAATCCGACAAAACTAACAACATTAACAAATTAACACAACTAACAAATTAACAAAACCAACAAAACTAGCAAAACCAAAGAACACTCCCCCCTATACTTAAACAACACATTGTCCTCAATGTAGCACAATTAACAGATTAAAAACAATTAAATCATCAAAGAGAATCGGACAAGTGTAATAAAAGCAAAGAAGGAGATAGGAAAAGAAAAACTCCCTAAGTCATGGTGGAGGAAGAGTAGGGTGGAGTAAGGAAGTCACTTCCACCACTACGTCCACTAAAGAAGGGTTCGTGAGGAATGGCTTAAGTCGATGTCCGTTGACCTTGAAGCTCTTGTTTGTGGAGTCGCTTTTGATCTCAACTGTACCATAAGGAAAAACATTAGTAACAACAAAAGGACCAATCCACTTAGACCTCAACTTACCACTCATGAGTCCAAGCCTAGAATTATACAATAACACTTTTTGCCCAACCACGGAGTCTTTTTTAACTATCATGCTATCATGGAACTTCTTGGTCTTTTCTTTGTAGAACTTGGCATTCTCGTAGGCTTCTAGGCGGATTTCATCTAACTCACTCAGTTGCAACTTCCTTTCCTCGCCAACTTGATCCATAGAGAAGTTGCAAGTCTTCACTGCCCAGTATGCTTTGTGCTCAATTTCCACTGGAAGATGACATGCCTTTCCAAAGACAACCCGATAAGGAGACATTCCTATGGGTGCTTTGTAGGCAGTCCGATGTGCCCAGAGAGCATCATCAAGCCTGGTACTCCAATCTTTCCTGCTTGGCTGCACAATCTTTTCCTAGAATTCTCTTGATTTCCCTGTTAGAAATTTCTGCATGTCCATTAGTCTAGGGGTGGTATGGTGTGGATACCCTGTGTACCACCCCGTACTTTTTAAGCAGGGCATGCATTGTCCTGTTGCAAAAATGGGTTCCTTGATCACTAACAATTGCTTTAGGTACTCCAAACCTGCAAAACAGATTAAACCTGACAAAATCTGCAACAACTTTAGCATCATTAGTTCTAGTGGGCTTGGCTTCCACCCATTTTGAAACATAGTCAACTGCAAGGAGAATGTAAACATAACCAAAAGAGACAGGAAAAGGGCCCATGAAATCTATACCCCAGACATCAAACACCTCATAGAATAGCATAGGTTGCTGAGGCATTTGTTATCGCCATGTAAGTGTATTTCCTGCTCTCTGACAGTGCTCACAAGTGTTGCAGATCTTCCACGCATCTTTAAAGATGGTGGGCCAATTAAAACCACAATCAAGCACTTTGTGAGCTGTCCTTTGAACACCCAGATGACCTTCCGGTGCGGAAGAATGACAGAACTGCAGGACTGAGTTAGTCTCATGATCTGGAATGCACCGTCTAATGACCTGATCACTGCACAATTTCCACAAGTAGGGGTCATCCCAAATAAAATGCTTAGCATCACTTTTAATCTTATCTTTTTGGACCTTAGATGCTAAGGGAGGAAAAACAGAGGCAACTAAATAATTGACAATGTTAGCAAACCAGGGAGTAGAAAGAGAGTCAGAAATACTATACAATATATACAAATGATCATCCGGGAAATCATCCCGAATAGGTGAATCTGCATCAGAGACACGTTCGATCCGACTCAAATGATCAGCAACTAGATTTTGTGCTCCGCTCCCATCACGGATCTCCAAGTCAAACTCTTGGAGCCAGAGCATCCATCGGATCAACCTAGGCTTAGAATCAGCCTTCTTCAACAAGTACTTTAGAGCTGCATGGTCAGTATAAACAATAATGCGAGTACCAAGCAAATAAGATCGAAATTTTTCAAGAGCAAAAACTATGGCTAGAAGCTCTTTCTCAGTAGTAGTATAATTTGCTTGGGCAGCATCTAAAGTCCTAGAAGCATAATATATCACCCTGGGCAATTTATCAATTTTCTGAGCAAGGACAGCCCCCAATGCATAATTTGATGCATCACACATAAGCTCAAAAGGGGCTGTCCAATCGGGTGCCTAGATGATGGGGGTGGTAGTCAACGCTCTTTTGAGGCAATCAAAAGCCTCTTTGCATCTGTCATTAAAGTCAAACTCCACCTCCTTTTGCAACAAGTTGGACAGTGGAAGGGCTACTTTGCTAAAATCCCTTATAAAGCGCCTGTAGAATCCTGCATGACCAAGAAAAGATCGCACCTCTCGCACACAAGAGGGGTAAGGCAATTGTGAAATAACAGAAATTTTTGCAGGATCTACTTCAATACCCTTATTGGAAATAATGTGGCCTAAAACTATACCTTGCTCAACCATAAAATGACATTTTTCAAAATTTAGAACAAGGTTAGTTTCAATGCATCTATTCAAAACTTTTTCCAAACTATTCAAACAACCATCAAAAGAGGATCCATATACAGTGAAATCATCCATAAATACCTCTATGCAATTTTCTAAAAAATCACTGAAAATACTAATCATGCACCGCTGGAAGGTACCAAGGGCATTGCACAGGCCGAAAGGCATCCTCCTATAAGCAAAAGTGCCGAAGGGGCAGGTGAATGTGGTCTTTTCCTGATCCTCAGGAGCAATAGTAATTTGCATATAACCAGAAAAACCATCAAGGAAACAGTAGTGGGATTTACCTGCCAGGCGTTCAAGCATCTGGTCAATGAATGGCAGGGGAAAATGGTCCTTTTTGGTAACCTGGTTCAGCCTCCTATAGTCAATGCAGACTCTCCAACTGTTCTGCACCCGAGTAGGAATCAGCTCCTCCTTCTCATTTCTGATCACTGTGAGGCCAGTCTTTTTCGGGACTACCTGGACGAGACTCACCCATTGGCTGTCGGAGATAGGATAAATGATTCCAGCTTGCAAAAGCTTGGTTATCTCCTTCTTCACTACATCAAGAATCACCGGGTTGAGTCTTCTCTGTGGCTGTCTTACTGGTTTAGCTCCATCCTCTAAATTTATTCGATGCATACATGTGGATGGGCTAATACCAGGAATGTCCGCCAGGGTCCAGCCTATAGCCTTCTTATGCTTCTTGAGAACTGACATCAACTTCTCCTCTTGCTCATCAGCAAGGGAGGCAGATATAATCACTGGAAAACTCTTACTATCATCCAAGTAAGCGTATTTTAAATTTGATGGCAGAGGCTCCAATTCTGGTGTGGTCGGCTGGACAGTGGTAGAAGGAGATGGTTTCTCAGCCTTTACCTCATAAAGAAAGCCAGAGGTATGTGTACTTCCTGAAACATGGTTAGTCCTATCTGACTCTATAAAATCAATCTCAAGAGGTAAAACACCACCACCAGGCATGCAATCAATATCACTCTCAGATTCACTCTCAACATCAAATTTAGACATATGATCAAGTACAATTTCAGACTCAATGCATGAAGAGTGAGAGGCATGCAGATTAGAATAAAGATCAGTCATGTATTCATCAACAACATGGTCAATTATTTCAGCACGAAATACAGAAAGATCTTCAGATGGGTATTTCATAGCATCCAGAATATTAAAATGAACAGTTATATCACCAAACTCCATGGACAGTGTGCCTGCATAAACATCTATCTTAGTTCTAGCTGTTTTCATAAAGGGTCTGCCTAGAATGATGGGAACTGATCCTTGAGAAAATCCATCTTCCATATTCAAGATATAAAAATCAACAGGGAAAATCAGTTCACCAACTCTAACTAAGACATCTTCTATGAAACCAACAGGATAGGCAACACTTCTATTAGCTAAATGAATTACCACATCAGTTGACTGCAAGGGACCTAGAGATAGAGAATTAAAAATCGACAGAGGCATAACACTAACAGAGGCTCCTAAATCTAGCATGGCATTGTCAAACTTACTATTCCCTATAATACAAGGTATGCTGAATGTACCTGGATCTTTGCATTTTTCAGGAATTTGAGGAACAGATTTACCAATCAATGCGGAGACATTTCTGCCCATGCTAATTCGTTCACTTCCTTTAAGCTTCTACTTATTAGTGCATAGCTCCTTCAAGAATTTGGCATATCTTGGAATTTGCTTTATTGCATCCAACAGAGGTATGTTTACCTCTACTTTTCTAAACGTTTCCAAGATCTCTTTCTCTGCCTCTTCCATTTTTTTGTTGGAAACTGCTCTTGGAGGGAATGGAAGAGGGGGAATGTGCTGCTTCTGCAAATCAGAATTACCTGTGGAAGAAGATTCACCTGCACAGAAATTGTTAGGTAGATTTTTGTCATCACCTTTTTTTGGAATGGAGTGAAGTTTGGCAGGTTCATTTGCAGATGAGGAAGGTGCTACGAGTTAAGGTCCTTGACACTGCTTTCCTGACCTCAATGAAATGGCACTGACATTTTTGGGATTTTGGACAGCTTGAGAAGGCAGCTTGTCAGAATTCTGGGACTGTTGTTGATTCAATTGGGTAGCTAATTGTCCCATCTGATTGGTTAAGCTCTGAATGGAGGCTCTGGTCTCTTGCTGAAACTGCATGTTCTGCATAGTCATTTGCCTCACAAGTTCTTCGAGGGAAGGTTGTGGAGGGGCCTCAACTGTTGGCTGTTTCTGGGGTTGTTGCTGTTGTTGGATTGGTGGAGGAATGTATGGTCTGCTTGGGCCAGCAGCATTTAGGAAGGAAGGAGCAAGCTGTTGTTGTTGTTGCTGAGGGTTGGACCATCTAAGATTAGGGTGATTCCTCCATCCAGGGTTGTATCTGTTGCTGGAAAGGTCATAATTGCTCTGCTGTGGTTGATTTTGCTGCTGAGGTTGAGGAGGTCTATTGTAAATATTTGCAGCATAAGCTTCAGGCTGCTCAATTGCTCCAGGTTGCTGCATGGAAGGGCAAAGGTCTGTATGGTGGTCAGCAGAGGAGCACAAACCACAAACCCTTGCGACAGGTACAGATTTCTTATTCAAGGCTAGCTGGGTTACCAAGTTGACCAGCGCATCCAGTTTGCCTTCAAGCTTCTTAGTTTTAGATGATGCAGATGGGTATGTAGCTACCTCATGCACTCCTCTAATGACTATGGCATCATTTCTGGCGCTAAACTGCTGGGAGTTGGAGGCCATCTTCTCAATTAAATTTCTGGCTTCAGCAGGAGTCATGTCTCCAAGGGCTCCACCACTGGCAGCATCTATCATACTTCTCTCCATATTACTGAGTCCTTCATAAAAATATTGGAGAAGAAGATGTTCTGAAATCTGATGGTGGGGGCAACTGGCACATAGTTTCTTAAATCTCTCCCAGTACTCATACAGGCTCTCTCCACTGAGTTGTCTAATACCTGAGATATCCTTCCTGATGGCTGTGGTCCTGGAAGCAGGGAAAATTTTTTCTAAGAATACTCTCTTAAGGTCATCCTAGCTCGTAATGGACCTTGGAGCAAGGTAATACAGCCAGTCCTTTGCCACTCCCTCTAATGAATGAGGAAAAGCCTTCAGAAATATGTGATCCTCTTAGACATCTGGGGGTTTCATGGTGGAGCAGACAATGTGAAATTCTTTCAAATGTTTGTGCGGGTCTTCACCTGCAAGGCCATGAAACTTTGGAAGCAAATGAATCAGTCCAGTTTTAAGAACATATGGGACATCCTCATCAGGGTATTGGATGCACAAGCTTTCATAGGTGAAATCAGGTGCAGCCATTTCCCTTAGAGTTCTCTCACGAGGTGGAGGTTGTGCCATGTTCTCAGAATGTGCAAAATCAGAATGCTCAGAATCAGAATGCTCAAAATTATAATGCTCAAGATCAGGATGTTCAAAATCACCAATAACAGAATGCACAGATTCACCAGTTATGGAATGCTCAGAATGATCAAAAGGTATAAAATGATGCCTAATTAATCTATGAAATGTCCTATCTATCTCAGGATCAAAGGGTTGTAAGTCAGATGGATTGCCTCTAGTCATACACTACATTCAGCATGCACACAACTAGTTGCCTTGTCATGTAAATAAAGGTGTAGGTTTGAACTACAGCTACCCTCAAATGATATCCAAATGACTTGAAATTTTGTGAGCAACCTTATAAAATGATGAGAAGATAGCACAAAAAATTTCAGACAAAAATTCAAAGTCTAACTATGAAAGCTAAAATTGGTAGCTAAAATAGGCCGGCTTCCACAGCGTAGGAAATTTTTTTCTACCCCAAATGCATATATAATAATTGCGATTCTGATAACCGGAGCAAAAGTTATGGCCGTTTGAAGTTTTGACAAACACAAAATTTGCTAGTTTTTTGGAACTTTCAAATCTTACCAAACTAAAGGCTCTAGCTATTTTTCCCACAAAATATGGATTAAAAGAAGTTACCACAAAAAAATTCAGCCAAAAATAACAACCCTAGCTACTAAAACAAAAAATCTCAAATAATTCAGCATGGGTGGTCGCTAAAATCCGTCTCTAATTGATTTCTACTACTACTATGTTTTTCCGCAAGCTGATTTCTACTACTACTCTATTTTCAAGCACAATCTTCACAGCAAAACACCCAAGACTGAAATAGGGGAAACGCTTAATGGGAAAACTGAAACAGAACACACATTAAACAAAATACCAGGACACTAAACAACACTAACACACATACTAACACAATACTAACAATTAAACATAAAACACGAAAGGATTAAACACACAACACTAGCTAGCTATTATGAACCTTTGGACACTGCTCCCCGGCAACGGTGCCAAATTTGATCGAGGCCGTACCCGAATCACATAAACATGAAAATGCAGTAACAAGGAAGTGATCCTAGGTCGTTTCCCAACGAGCAGTGACAAGCCAAATGTTCATAATATACTTGCAGTAACAGTAACGATGGGGGGGGGGGGTTTGGTTGTTTGGTAATTAAAGAGCAGAACAAATAAAATGGAATACAAAACTACTAATATTAAAAACGGGTTGTTTCCTCTGATTCAGAAGCCACTCTCTTATCCTGGGTTATGGAGAATTCGTCCCTAACAGTCAACCACTTAATCCAACCCTATTTCAATTTACTAAGCGAAAATCAACTTAGGGTTTTCAATACGTGATTAGGCACCACATACACCAGTTAGCCCTTCGTCCATTAAGCATGAACGCAAGTTAGGCTCAGAGGCAATTAATCGAACACGAAGCGTGCACTGATTAATATTCATGAAATTTGGGATAACTGGTGAAGGGAAAACTGCCAGGAAACCACATTACAAACGAAACCTCAAAGAGAGTTGGGCTTCGTCCTCAAAAGGAAACAACACCAGAAAATCTAGCCTTCCATGGATTTAAACAGAAAACGCAAATGAAACATGAAGCAAAAACGTAAATGAACAAGAACGTAAATGAACAGAAACGTAAATGAAAGTAGAAGAAGAAGCAAGAATGAACTCGTAATTAGAAACAGAAAACGGAAATTTGCATTAAGAACGAAAACTGTAACAAGGGAACAGAAAAATGTGAAAACCTAAAACCAAAGCTCTGAATAATGAAAATAGCATAGCAGAATAGAATGCCCTGCACGAATCCCAAGGCAGCTATTTAAAAAGAGTCACTCAAAGTCACTGGGCCCTATTACAATACTCTGGCCCAAAACGAAATAAACACTGAACAACATAAAATAAATTTGCGAAATTTCCTAATTAGAAATTAACTAAGGTAAGCGCTGCTTTATTTGCCCTCTTCAAGTCCACAACCAAAATCCGGATTAAGCCCAATGTTTCATTAATTCCTGAAATTAGATTAAAAACATCAAATTAGCTAAATGAGCCCAAATAATAAAACTGCCTAATTAATTGACAATTAAGACCAATCAATAATTAAAATGGTGCAAAAAGGGTTTAGAAAATAGAAGAAAATGATGGCACATCACACGGTCATGTGGCTCCGCATGCCACTGGACTCTTGGGTCACGGTAACAAAAAGTGGGGTGGTCGACAAAAGCAGGGCTTTTGCTCCTACGTATCCTCAATTTGGGATGAGGAACTCAGACCTACGTAGTTCTTGATAACTGTGAGATTAAAAATAGTCTCAGTATTTTCTTCACTAAAATGCGAACATGCTTTAGTAAAGAGACAAAACTTCCAACTGATCAGAGCAACATATGCTTTTTTTTTCTTTTTGAAAAATGATGTGTCTATCGGGGAAGGAGAGTATGCTTTTGTTTAGTGCGTGGCGAGAAAGTCGCTAGCGCACAGGATTTTGTCGGCAATCAAAGGGAGAGGACCACTTTAGTTCGTGGTTTCCTTTTTCTTTTTTACTTGGTGACAATTCTGTATTGTTCAGATATTGTCTGGTCCAAAGACCTTTCTGGATGTTTCTTCTGTTTTCTTCTGATCCTTGATCGGGAATTTTCTTTCCTTTTTTTGCTTTCTCCCACTCTTTGATTGGGAATTTTTCTTTTCTTTTTTTTTTTTGTTGTTTTCCGAGGGCAAGGATTGACATTCTCACCTTAGGTCAAGGTTTATGATAAGTTGGGATTTTGGCTCAAGGCTTGTAGAACGGCTGGTCATGATATATGTTAGGGTTTGGCCAGCGGTTCGGGGATAAAGGGGATGTCCTAAATTATTTCCATGATACACATGCAACAATGATGATTAGGAAATTTTATGCAAAACTGGTCATGCATGCACCCATATGGACACTCAAGCATCAAGTTTTTATGGTCATGTGACACTAGGGCTCAGGATTCATTTTCCCTATTTTAAGTCAACCCAGTGTTTCAAAAATATGTTCTTTTATCAAATCATGCATTCATCTGAGTCCATTTTGGGCGTTTGGAAAATTTTCACAGCATTCACCCTTCAGATGTATACACATTTTTTTCAAAAACTGGTTAAGATCAGTAAAATCTTTCGAAGAAAAGTTGGAAATTATCTCTTTTCACAAGCATGTTGTTTTTTAGCTAGTCAACTTTTTATTTTTTTATTATTTTTTTCTATTTTTTTTCTTCCTTCTTTTTCTTTTCTTGCTCGCTCTCTTTTTTTTCATGAGGTATTTTGCTACCTAAACATACGTATATTTTTGTGAGGTATTTTGCTATGCGTGTCCAGGGTATCTTGCTACCTAAACATACATATATATGTTTTGTGAGATATTTTTGCTATATACATGCATATCCAAGGTATCTTGCTACCTAAACATACATATATATATTTTGTGAAGTATTTTTGCTACATACATGCATATCCAAGGTATCTTTCTACCTAAACATACATATATATATATTTTGTGAAGTATTTTTTGCTACATACATGCATATCCAAGGTATCTTTCTACCTAAACATATATATATATATATATATATATATATATATATATATATATATATATATATATATATATATATATATATATATAGAGAGAGAGAGAGAGAGACAAGATGAACAACTCAAAGCTATATATATATATATATATATATATAGATAGAGAGAGAGCGAGTGATTTTTCTACACACATACACAAACACGAAATCTCTCTCTGGAGACACATATATCTATATATATATATATATATATATATATATATATATATATATATATATATATATATATATATATATATATATATATATATTGTGAGGTATGACTACCTTCCGAGCTTGTGCTTGTTTTATTTAAATTCCTAGGATCATGAGCAACTAGGTGTGTCCTGCTATGACTTGAGAAACAAAAGTGATCAAATAACAAGCAGAGATTTAAAAGGTACTAGGTTGCCTCCTAGTAGCGCTTCTTTAACGTCTTGAGCTGGACGCGTGATGGCTTGTCGATCACGGACCTAGCACTTTGCTTACCTTTGGCTTTGGACTTGGTCGCCTATTGGTCGGCCATGGGTCGTAAGCAACGCTCTAACCTTTTTGAGAATGAGCTGAGGTGAACTCTAGAGGTGATGGCGGTGCGTCTGTTGCCCGCTGCCGGCCATCCCCAGGCTGCTGTGGTGTTTCGCCCTGCGCCTGTCTGGGGATGCAGTACTTCTTGATGAAAGCTCGATTAGTAGGGGGCCTGATGACCTTGCTGGGGGTGACAGGCACTCCGTAGAACTGAAAGAGGCCCGTAATTAGAGCTTGGCAACTCCAAGACCCTGTTGGACTTCTTCGGGTCCACTGGGTGTCTTACAGGCGCGATCCCTGCAAACAATAGATGACATCAAAAATCAGTTGAGCGATGTGCATACTTATCTATGTCATGATGACGTGACCTTGCCGGGGGGAACGGGCACCCTGTAGGACTACAGAGGCCCGTAACCAGAGCTGAAAACCCCAGGGCCCTGTTGGACTTCTCCGGGTCCACTGGGTGTCTTTGTGGGTTCGATTCCTGCAAACAATAGATGGTATCAGAAATCAGTTGAACCATATGTATACTTACCTATGTCACGATGGCATGGCCTTGCTGGGGGAACAGGCACCCTGTAGGACTGACAAAGGCCCGTAACCAGAGCTGGAAACCCCAAGGCCCTGTTGGACTTCTTCGGGTCCACTAGGTGTCTTGTGGGCGCGATCCCTGCAAACAATAGATGACATCAGAAATCAATTGAGTCACGTTCATACTTACCTATGTCACGATGGCATGACCTCGCTGGGGGGACAGGCACCCTGTAGGAGTGATAGAGGCCCGTAACCAGAGCTGGAAACCCCAGGGCCCTATTGGACTTCTTCGGGTCCATTGGGCGTCTTGTGGGCGCGATCCCTGCAAACAATAGATGACATCAGAAATCAATTGAGCCATGTGCATACTTACCTATGTCATGACGACACAGACCAACTGATACATCTGCAGGGGGAGATTGGCATTGTGGTCGCTGGGCAGAATGTTACTAAATAGCAACGTCATCAATATCCATGTAAGAGTGGTCGTGTTGGTGCGCCTAATCCGAACTCGTCTTTTTGCAGCGGCACTGGTGAAATCTTGCCCCAGTATGCATAGTAGATGCGTGATAGCCTCCCTCTCTGGATGTGCTCGCACAGTTGGTCGCCCTCCAATATCAGGGGGTGGCCCAGGAACTGATAAAAGGAAACTACTGGCCCCTTAACCGGGAGCGCAAGTCTCGGTTAAGCATCTAAGGGCAAAGGACCTTATATTCTCTTAAGGTGTGGATATGGAGCACACTGAAAATGAGGACGCGTAGCCCTCTAAAGGCGAGGGCGTGCAGCCCTCTGCAGGCGAGGATGTGCAGTCCTCTGATGGCGAGGACATATAGTCCTCTAAAGCTGATAGGTACTAGTACCCAATGGTCCACCTTTATGAGAAAGCAAGAGATCGACTCATCGAAAGGGTCGGTCATCCAAAAAGATTGGACACGAGATGTAGGAAACCTATGCAGTTAACATGATTTTTAGGGATGCAGACGCATGCAACCTTTGTCGTGAAATTTGGTAATGCTGACCTCATATGAAACAATGCAATGCAATGGAAAGTTGTACAATGTTCATGACATTCTTTCCCTATTTTGTGATTTTGATTTTGATTTAATTTTTTTGGAAAACACAGATTGACTGTTGTCATACCCTAATTTCGTCCGGGGATTATTACTTGATGACATGCAACCTTTGGTTAGCCGCTTTGAGATTACTTGGCGTCCTTTGTTGCACAAAAAATGAAGTCCCGAGACGTGTCAGAAATCAAAAGGAAGCAGGCTTACGCGATCCGTGAAATTCCGTAATGTGGCAGAAATCGAAAAGAGGTGTTTTTGCGTAATCCGTGAGTTTACATAACTTCTTCGAAAGCTAAAAAAGAGTAAATACATAATCCGTAAGGATTCGTAACCTTGCAGAAGGAAAATAAGTATCGTTACGAAATTCGTGAAGTTTCGTAATGTTACGGAAAAAGAATTACCAAAAAAATAGAAGGGGGGTGCATTTAGTAAAAAGGGGGGTACAAATAGCAATCTGGCCCACTTGGGCCTTCCAGATCCT
The DNA here is from genome assembly GCF_000004515.6 of Glycine max. Classification (NCBI taxonomy): domain Eukaryota; kingdom Viridiplantae; phylum Streptophyta; class Magnoliopsida; order Fabales; family Fabaceae; genus Glycine; species Glycine max. Next base: position 29,351,921 of record NC_038247.2, read on the forward strand.
TCCTCCAGAAGGCTGTTGCTTCTGGAGGAAGCAACCTTGCTCGCTTGGGTGAGCTGGGTGGCAAGCTCCTCCCCTATTTTGCTATAAATAGGGGGAGGAGTGAAGAAGAAAAGGGGTCAGCCTTCTTGGCATTTTGTATTCTCTTAAATTTGCTGAGGAAAATTGTTTCCGTGAAGAAAATCCAAGCCGAGGCACTTCCGTAACGTTTCCGTGAGTAATTACGCGAAGATTCTCGACCGTACTTCAACATTCATCGTTCGTTCTTCGTTTTCTTCAGTCTTCAATGGGTAAGTACCTCAAACCGAGCTTTTCAATTCATTCTATGTACCCGTGGTGGTCCACATTTTGTTTCATGTATTTTTATTCTCGTTTTCATTTGCTTTTTATACCCCCTTTTGACGTGCTTAAGCCATTTATTTAAGTCATTTCTCGCCTAATATAAAAATAAAATAAATTTCCACCAATCGTTTGAATTGTATCATCCGTTAATTTCGGTTAAAATGAATTCCGACCGTTCGGTCATGCCGTAACCACGTTGGAAATCAAAAAAAGAGGTAAAATAATAATATAATAATCAAAAAAATGCCTTTTAGTAAAATAAAGCGAAAGATCAATCGGACGTTTTCTCTTTGGGATTTCTCATTCTTAATTGAATTGACTAATAACTAAAGTGAAACTAAGGCTAAAATCAACTCGCCTAGTCAAGCTCGTCCACAAAAATAGGGTTTCGAAAGTTTATCATTTCAGTTTCTTACCAAGTAAAATGGATCATTTTTAAGGTCCAACGCCTTAAAATGATCACCTTTCAAGTAAAAAGAATCACTTGATTCACGCATAAGAAAGAACTACGTAGGTCTGATTTCCTCTCCAAAGGAGGGTACGTAGGAGCAAAAGCCCCGCTTTTGTCGACCTCAAAAAATAAAAAGAAATAAAAGTTAAGGTAACACAATTTCCGCAAATCTAAAAATAGGCTGTTGTCCTTTGAGACAAACGTGAGAAGTGCTAATACCTTCCTCAAGCGTAAATACAACTCCCGAACTTAGAACTTTCATTTTGACCGATTTCCTTCGGTTTTTTCGACGTTTTCCACAAATAAACGTTGGTGGCGACTCCGCGCATCTTTCCTCCTTTAGAAAGCGCACCCGTGAGCCTCGCCTTCGCTCGCCCGCAAAAGGGCATGTTGCGACAACTGTCCTTTTGAAAAAGGTGATAATTCATGCAACCTTATCCTATCTTTTGCAAATCTCTCCGGGAAATCCCTCAGAGTGTATGTTCTGTTTGATTTAGTCACTTGACCATTTTGGAGTGACGGCAATGGAGCCGTTTGACGTTTAATCAATCTATTGAAATTCCAGGGTTTGTCTCCCCCCCCCCCCCCCCTTTTTTTCTTGGTTAAAAACACCGACGGGGGAGAACTTTTGATCTGCCCTTATGTTCACTTGAGGCTCATGCACGATGCCCCTCATTGCCCCAGTGTAAGGCTTTGAGGTACCAATTGTTATCTTTTGTCATGACCTTGTAGCTGGGAACCTATTGGGTGAGAACTTCTAATCTGCCCCTAGGTTCGCTTGAGGTTTTTGCATGGTGCCTTTCATTGCCCCAGTGTAAGGCTTTGAGGTACAATCGTTGTCTTTCGTCATGACCTTGTAGCAAGGAACCTATTGGGTGAGAACTTCTAATCTTCCCCAAGGTTCGTTTGAGGTTTATGCATGGTGCCTTTCATTGCCCCAGTGTAGGGCTTAGAGGTACCAATTGTTGTCTTGTTTTCACAACCTCGGGAGCACAGGTCGCTTGAGCAAACAGACCAATGGCTTGCACCCACATTCCGGTGAAAGTTGAATAAGCAAAGATGCGTTTGTGAGAGGATGAGGGACAAAGATGTCAACTTTATCCATTTCATTTAACATTGTAACTGTGGTTTACAATAATGGTACAAACTTGAAAATCATGATGAGTCATTAGAGGCATCTAACAACAGCTTTCAAAATTGCCCCATGTGTGGCATCTCTTGTCAATGTCAGGATTTACGCGTGATTCTCCTCAAATTTCAGCCAGCCCGCATCAATTAGACCTTGCACCTTACGCTTCAGGGCCCTACAATGCTCAATGGAACGCCCCGGCTTCTCCATGACAAGCACACGTTGCGTTCGAGTCGTATTCTCGGAGAAATGGAGGTTGATGAACCTTGGCTGGGGTTATGGCTACCATTGAATTATCAAGTAGATATGGGAGCAAGTCAGCATAGGACACTGGAATTGGGGTGAATTCTATTGGCTTTCTCGCTGCAAAATTCATTTCTTGGTTGGTGTTTTTGGTTTGTGCTAAAGGTGGTGTTCGTCATTGGAAGTGCGGTAGACAGACTTTGTGGTTGATTTAGGGATGGCCTTTGTGGATAACTGAGCGGTGGGTAAGGAGAAGGTTTGTTATTGGCTGAGTAATGACATTGTTGGGTTGGTGGGAAACTTGGCTGTATAGGAATGGCAGTCACAGCATGGGCTTCTCCCTCATTCTCACCCTCTTCATTTGCCCCAGTATTTTTTTTGGCATTTATCAAAGCATGATGATCAGATTTGCCTCTTTTTAGACCCACTTTTATCCTTTCGTCGGTGAAGACCATATCATCAAAGCTTGAAGGTGTGTAGCCCACCATCTTTTCATAGTAGAATACTGGTAATGTGTCTACTATCATTGTCATCATTTTTTTCTCCGTCATTGAGGTGCCACTTAAGCTGTCAGGTCTCTCCACCTTTGGGTGTATTCTTTTGAAAGATCTGTGCCCCCTTTTTGCACATGTTCTGTAGTTGCATCCTATCCGAAGATATTATACTGACACTGCCTAACAAAGGCAACCACTAGGTCCTTCCAAGAATGGACTCGAGAAGGTTCCAAGTTAGTGTACCAGGTAACAACTACCTCAGTAAGACTTTCTTGGAAGGAATGTATCATCAATTCCTCATCTTTTGCGTATGCCCCCATCTTCCGATAATACATCTTTAGATGGTTCTTGGGGCAAGTAGTCCCCTTGTACTTGTCAAAGTCCAGCACCTTGAACTTGGGAGGGGTGATGATATTGGGTACTAGGAACAACTCTTCTAGGTTAGCAAAGGCATAATCTTCACCTCCTTCAATGGCCCTGAGCCTTTCCTCTAGATGATCCAACTTTCCCATTTCTGCCATAGCATGAGGGTTTTTACTTGTTGTGGAATGCAAGAGGTGTAGCTAGGGGTGATACTGAGGGCCCTCCAAAGGGTTTTGTAGGGGTATACCACCAACTACTTGCCCTTCAGTGGCATATCCAAGGCAAGGCTAGAAGTCGGCTAGATTGTGGTGGGGAATTTCATGTGTCTCCCCCACGGTTTAAGAGACATGTGCATGATCAGTTTGGGGTTGTTGGCTCTCAATGGGTATAGGAGTGGAGTTATTGACATTCTTATTGGGAGTGTATGCCACATTGGGTGGCGTATAGTTGAGAGGCAAGCCATATGGTGGGAAGGCATGCTTGTTTTGAATTTGCGCATAATGGGGGCTGCCCGTACTTCCCAAATCTTTGCCTACCATAGCTGAGGTTGGATGATTCATTTGGTTGAGGCCAGATGGGGGCATCGGGTTCACCTTAGTAGCAGCAACTGCAACTGCATTGGCTTCCATTATCTTCCTCATGCTCATCATGGCCTCCATCATCGTGGCCATTTGCTCTTTCATGGCCTCCATGTCGGCCTTCATTTTCTCTTGTACCTCCTTCACTTTACCCATTACTCTAGCTCTAGCACGGGTTCGGTAAGGGCACCGTAAAACATGTTTTTTTTTCTTTTTTTATAACAATGATTAAGTTCGTTTTTTTCTTTTTCCAAAGAAAGAATGCAATGAGCAATGCAACCAATGAAAAACATGGACGTATGCGAATGATGCATAGTTGAAGTATTGCAAATTTTTACGCAGGACATGGGGTTGAATCAATTTAGATTTTCAACATGGTTCATGACATCTTTGTCAAGGTGAAACTGGAAGTAACAAGGATATCAACAATCCTAAACGTGTTTGGCAGTAGACGAAGCAATGATGTAACACGATCCATCTTTTGCCCCAATTTTTTGCAAGATGGTTATTTCCATACTTCAACTTGACTTGATGAACCTTTTCATAAAAGCACGAGCTTGGTTCAACCCCATATCCCAGGGAATGGCAATTTTGATCGCCAATACTTCAACAACATTTCATAGGGATGAAAAACTCGGGAATACGCATGCTATGCATGGAAAATGTAATTACGAAATTGAGATGCCCGAAGAAACATATTTTCTTGGTTAACCATGCATTAGGTACCATGTTCAATCATTTTGTTTTTAAGTGAAATGGGTTTATGATCCCAACATGGTTGGCTCATGGTACCGAACATATGCAACTAAGAATGCAGCGTGAATTTTCACGCTTCCCCCTTTTTGTTTTGCAGAGGAAAATGCAAGGATCATGCGTGAGCGAACATGAAAACAAAAGGTATGCAATTTGTAGAACAAAAAGTATGTAGAATGCATATGCATGAAGAGGCAATGACTCATGCAAAATGTGATGCTGGAATATGATAACGAACAAATGCAGGAACGATATGTTCATTATAATGCTTTGAAGACATGCTTATGCGGTGCATGATATGAATGCATTTACGGACGAGAGACCGAAAAATCATATCTTCTTACTTGCGCATTTGGGGTGAAGTGCCCCATGTGTACAGTTAAGAAGGTGATATGGACCTTCCGGCTTCCCGTTTGAGGAAGGTATTAGCACCTCTCACGTTTGTCCCAAAGGACAACAGCCTTAAATTAGAATTGTGTGAAATTGTGTATCTAAACTTTTATTTCTTTTTATTTTTTGAGGTCGACAAAAGCGAGGGGCTCTTGCTCCTACGTACCCTCCATCGAAGAGGAAATCAGACCTACGTAATTCTTTCTTAAGGGTGAATCAAGTGATTCTTTTTACTTGGAAGGTGGTCATTTTAAGGCGTTGGACCTTAAAAATGATCCTTTTTACTTGGTAAGAAAAATTGAGGTATTGAATCTTAAAATCCTTTTTTAGTGATTTTTCGCGGACGAGCTTGACTTTGCGAGTTGATTTTAGCCTTAGTTTCACTTTAGTTATTAGTCAATTCAATTAAGAAAGAGAAATCCCAAAGAGAAACGTCCGATTGCTTTTTTTGGTTTATTTTACTAAAAGATATTTTTTTATTATTATATTATTATTTAACCTCTTTTTGGTTTCCAACGTAGTTACGGCATGACCGAACAGTCGGATTTCATTTTAACAGAAATTAACGGATATTACAATTCAAATTATCGGTGGAAATTTATTTTATTTTTTGATTAGGCGAGAAAATGACTTAAGTAAATGACTAAAGCACGTCAAAAGGGGGTACAGAAAGAAAAGAAACCGAAATTGAACGAAATAAAAATGAAAGCCAAGAAACAAGAAATGAATTAAAAGTCTCGGATTTGGAAACTTACCCGTTGAAGAACGAAGAACGGATGAAGAACGGTGAATAACGGAGGAAAACCTTCACGGATTTGCTTACAGAAACATCTCGGAAACATTACGGAAGCACCTCGGCTTGGATTTTCTTCACGGAAACAATTTTTTTTCACCCAAAACAACTGAAATACATCACCAGGGGGATCCGGGACCCTTAGAACAGCCCCCCTCAGCCTATTTATAGGAAAAAAGGGGAGGAGGTTGCCGCCCAGCTCCTCCAGAAGCAATCCAGCTAAGAAAATACTCTGGAAGGCCCAATTTCAAATTTTCAAAATTGCTATTTGTACCCCCCCCCCCCATTTTTGATAAGTTCACCCCCTTCTTTCGTAATCTAGGAAAAAGTTACGGCAGCCTATAGGACTTGATTTTCTTAATTTTTCTCTTCCTTCTCACCCATATTAAGTGAAATATTCTTATTTAGGGTTATGGGAATTTTACGGAAGCATTACGGGTGTCCCGGAAGCCCATTTTTTAACAAAACGGGGGAGGTGGTTGCCACCTAGCTCGCCCAGGCGAGCTAGGTTGCTTCCACCTTAAGCAAGAAATAGCCCAGAAACCTCTAGAAGGGCCCAGATTCTAAAATTACTATTTGCACCCCCATTTTACTAAATACACCCCCTTTGCTTTTTTTGGTGATTCTTTCTCCGTAACGTTACGGAACTTTACGAATTCCGTAACGATACTTGTTTTCCTCCCGTAATGTTACGAAGCCTCACGGATTACGTAATCATCCCTTTTTTGGCTTTCGGAACATCACGGAACCTCACGAATTGTGCATCAATGCTTTCTTTTGATTTTTGGTGCATTACAAAATTTCACGGATCGCGTAACGATGCTTCCTTTTGATTTCGGCATGTCTCGGAACTTCACGTATTGTGCAACAAAGGGTGCTAAGTACCTCGAAGCGGTCAAACAAACGTTACATGCCATGAAACAATGGTCCCCGGACGAAATTAGGATATGACATCAGGCCCATGAGCTAAGTATGTGATGTGATCCTGACTAGGAGCGGATTGCATGATACAGGAAACGAAGATTTGGATGACGCCACTTCCGGTGAAGGAAGATAAGTCAAGGTAGACGCCACAAGGATTACCTTGATAAGTCTAAGATTGGTTCAACAAGGAACCTAGAGAGAAGCTCTCCCCCAATTTTATGAAAATGTCAAAAGTTTCTTTTTTATTGAAAACAAAAACCAATACTTATACTGTATCTGAACAAAAAGATAAAAATAGACATGGGTCTTCTAAACAGTTTGGGCCAAAATTACAATAAATAAAAATTATTAATAAAAATAGAACATATTTGGTATGGGCCTTTGATCGAGGTCGTACCCGAATCAAATAAACATGAAAATGTAGTAACTAGGAAGTGATCATAGGTTGTTTCCCAATGAGCAATGATAAACCAAATGTTCATAATATACTTGCAGTAACAGTAACGATTGGGGGGGGGGTTTGTTTATTTTGTGATTTAAAGAACAGAACAAGTAAACTGGAATACGAAACTAATAATATTAAAAACGGGTTGTTTCCTCTGATTCAGAAGCCATTCTCTTGTCCTGGGTTATGGAGAATTCGTCCCTAACAGTTAACCACTTAATCCAACCCTATTTCAATTTACTAAGCGAAAATCAACTTAGGGTTGTACGTGATTAGGCAACACATACACCAGTTAGCCCTTCGTCCATTAAGCATGAACGCAAGTTAGGCTCAGAGGCAATTAATCGAACACGAAGCGTGCATAGATTAATGTTAACGAATTTGGGTTAACTGGTGAAGGGAAAACTGCCAGGAAGCCACATTATAAACGAAACCTCAAAGAGAGTTGAGCTTCGTCCTCAAAAGGAAACAACACCAGAATATTTAGCCTTCCATAGATTCAAATAGAAAACGTAAATGAAACTAAAAGCAGAAACGTAAACGAAGCAGAAACGTAAATGAAGCAGAAACGTAAATGAAGGCAGAAGAAGAAACAAGAACGAAATTGTAATTAGAAGCAGAAAATGGAAAATTGCATTATGTGAACAATAGCATTCGAACATAAAAACGTAAAAACCATAAGCCCTATGCTCTGAATAATAGTCTAACAGAATAGCCTTGCACAAATCCCAAGGCTGCTATTTAAAAAGAGTCACTCAAAGTCACTGGGCCCTATTACAATATTCTGGCCCAAAACGAAATAAACACTGAACCATATAAAATAAAATTGCAATCTCCTAATTAGAAATTAACTAAGGTAAGTGCTGCTTTATTTGCCCTCTTCAAGTCCACAACCAAAATTCATATTAAGCCCAATGTTTCATTAATTCCTGAAATTAGATTAAAAATATCAAATTAGCTAAATGAGCCCAAATAATAAAACTGCCTAATTAATTTGACAATTAAGACTAATCAGTAATTAAAATGGTGCAAAAAGGGTTTAAGAAATAGAAGAAAATGATGGCACATCAAAACCCCCCATACTTAGCCTTTTGCACTCCTGGACAAACAAAAACATTCACATATTTCTCAATGAACATCGAGGAATGAAAGTAATGGGTAACATCTAACATAAGGAGATCCGAAAAGTCAAGACATTCATGAAAATCATCCAAGCAACCCAATCATGGCAAAATAGTTCATCAGCTCAAGAATGAAAAGTGATAAAGCCTCACAAGATATACACTCTACCCTCAAAGCACCCATGAAAACAAACACCACATAAACTTGGCAAGATTCTAAAATTGGCAATCAACCCATAAACACAAGAACATGAGGATCAAAAGGTCTTTTAAGGTTGTAATGGGGCCAAGGACAAGGTATGGAAAAATATGGAATAAGTGGCTGAATCCCAAAGGAATAGAGGAGCAATGGGGAATAAGTGCATATTAAGAAAAAAATGAAAAAAAAAACAAAAAAAAACTAAAGATAAAATTTAAACATAAAGAGTAGAACCAAGAGTTTCATCATTCTTTTGCCATTTAAGATCTTATTCACTCAACTTTATTGCTTTTCTTTTTCTTTTTCGATTTTTTTTTTTTTTGCTCTGTAGCCTTTGAGAAACAGCATCTCATTCAGCATGTCCAACATTTAACCAATATACAATGTACATCAAGTATGGCCCAAAATACATCATGAAGCATAGTCAACAAAACATGTTATCCAATGAAACAACCCCCCCCCCCCCCCCCCCCACACACTTATTCCCAAAACAATTCCAAAGCTCCAAAATTCCTTAAGGATATGGTGATATCATGGTTTTTCACTTAAGGCTTGTAGTGAGCTTCAAAACAAGGAAAGGGAAACAAGGCTCAAAAGGGCTATCAAAGGAATTAATTCAAGGTAAGTCCATTTGGCTAGAAGCTTATAAGAACAAAATTGCCTCAATCATTTCCAAATATGCATGTGAATTAGGAAGCATCAACAAGAATCAAGCCAAGGCTATTGTGCAAGCAATCAATGGGGCAAAACACACCAAATGATTATGATGATGGATGGCTCAAATTCTCACAAAGGTAAACTCATCACTTTCAAATTGAGCTTTCAAAACTATCATGACATGTAGAGGAGATTCAAGGATTTCAAGTCACAAATTTTCAAGAACTTTTATTTTCAAAACAATTACCCGTTTCTTGAACATATCCTATAATTCAAAGAAAAACATGCAAAGTCGTACATGCACACAGAATTGACCCAAAATATTAAACTAGAAATCCGACGAAACTAACAACATTAACAAATTAACACAACTAACAAATTAGCAAAACCAACAAAACTAGCAAAACCAAAGAACACTCCCCCCCCCCCCCCATACTTAAACAACACGTTGTCCTCAATGTAGCACAATTAAAAGATTAAAAACAATTAAACCATCAAATAGAATCGGACAAGTGTAATAAAAGCAAAGAAGAAGATAGGAAAAGAAGAACTCCCTAAGTTATGGTGGAGGAAGAGTAGGGTGGAGTAAGGAAGTCTCTTCCACCACTACGTCCACTAAAGAAGGGTTTGTGAGGAATGGCTTAAGTCGATGTCCGTTGACCTTGAAGCTCTTGTTTGTGGAGTCGCTTTTGATCTCAACTATACCATAAGGAAAAACATTAGTAACAACAAAAGGACCAGTCCACTTAGACCTCAACTTACCACTCATGAGTCCAAGCCTAGAATTATACAATAATACTTTTTGCCCAACCATGAAGTCCTTCTTAACTATCATGCTATCATGGAACTTCTTGGTCTTTTCTTTGTAGAACTTGGCATTCTCGTAGGCTTCTAGGCGAATCTCATCTAACTCACTCAGTTGCAACTTTCTTTCCTCACCAGCTTGATCCATAGAGAAGTTGCAAGTCTTCATTGCCCAGTATGCTTTGTGCTCAATTTCCACTGGAAGATGACATGTCTTTCCAAAGACAACCCGATAAGGAGACATTCCTATGGGTGCTTTGTAGGCAGTCCGATGTGCCCAAAGAGCATCATCAAGCCTGGTACTCGAATCTTTCCTGCTTGGCTGCACAATCTTCTCTAAAATTATCTTGATCTCCCTGTTAGAAATTTCTGTTTGTCCATTGGTCTGGGGGTGGTATGGTGTGGATACCCTGTGTACCACCCCGTACTTTTTAAGCAAGGTATGCATTGTTCTATTGCAAAAATGGGTTCCTTGATCACTAACAATTGCTTTAGGTACTCCAAACCTGCAAAACAGATTAGATCTGACGAAATCTGCAACAACTTTAGCATCATTAGTTCTAGTGGGCTTGGCTTCCACCCATTTTGAAACATAGTCAACTGCAAGGAGAATGTAAACATAACCAAAAGAGACAGGAAAAGGGCCCATGAAATCGATACCCCAGACATCAAACACCTCACAGAATAGCATAGGTTGCTGAGGCATTTGTTGTCGCCATGTAAGTGTATTTCCTACTCTCTGACACTGCTCACAAGTGCTGCAGATCTTCCACGCATCTTTAAAGATGGTGGGCCAATAAAAGCCACAATCGAGCACTTTGCGAGCTGTCCTTTGAACACCCAGATGACCTCCCGGTGCGGAAGAATGACAGAACTGCAGGATTGAGTCAGTCTCATGATCTAGAATGCACCGTCTAATTACCTGATCACTACACAATTTCCACAAGTAGGGGTCATCCCAAATAAAATGCTTAGCATCACTTTTAATTTTATCTTTTTGGGTCTTAGATGCTGAGGGAGGAAAAACAAAAGCAACTAAATAATTGACAATGTTAGCAAACCAGGGAGTAGAAAGAGAGTCAGAAATACTATACAGTATATACAAATGATCATCCGGGAAATCATCCCGAATGGGTGAATCCGCATCAGATACACGTTCGATTCGACTCAAATGATCAGCAACTAAATTTTGTGCTCCGCTCCTATCACGGATCTCCAAGTCAAACTCTTGGAGCCAGAGCATCCATCGTGTGACACCCTCTACCCCGACATATATATAAATAAACAAAATATATAAAAATATTGGTACCAAATTCACACGGGTAAAAGGTTCACATTCACTTCACTATTATCAATTAAAACTTATTAAAACATATTTGGCTCAAAATAAGGCCATCAAAATTTACATAGATATTTTATTAAATCAGTGAAATAAAATAAAATAGACTAACATCATGCAACTAATATAAAAACTTATGTCCCACTGTCACATTCTATCAGAGTGTCGCGTCTCGACGTCCTTCAGCATAATGTTCCTTAAAGCAATTCACTTAGTCGTCTGCTCCCCCGAACACAAAGTTCAAGATCATCACAGGATCCAAACACAAACAACACACAGGGAGTAAGTTATCACATTTCTAACTAATAGAGAAACAAGACAACTAGATATACATATCATATAAACTAAATAAAATTTACTTACACGTAATTCCACCACTTTGTCATTCAAAGTTCATTTTTCATCCATCAATCACACTTTTCAATCATCAATCACATTACACAAAAATCACATTCTCTGATCAAGATATAATAACACATCAATTTCATAATAAATAATTAGCAAGTGCATGAGACAGTTATGCTAAGACTCAAGCCTATATGCAATGTGGTACCATGTCAGTGAAAAACCACCCTTGGGCGCTTATGAGTACATAACAAGACACACCACACAATGGGTTTGCCAGGTCACTCTCACTAAGTAAGATCATAGGGAGACCAGTCAGGGTCACGATGTTTTGCGAGAATGCTCCAACCATATGGGATCAGCATAGGCTTAAATGAGCATTCAAACCCGGTGACCCCCAAGGCCTACACTCCGAAGAGTCCATCAGGGCCTCTCTCTCCTGATTCAGGTCCAACCCCTAAAATCATTTTAGCACACAGACACTGCTAGTGAATTATACAATACCCACGACCTCACACTCGTGTCTTAAACACGTACAACATATTGCGCTACAATTTAACACTGGTTCCTAAACAGGAACCTACACTTTCTCTTTAACACTGGTTTCCTAAATAGAAAACCTACACTTTCTCTTTAACGCTGCGCATTTACACTTTTCTCAAGATAACACTGGTCGGGTTATTGTACAATTCACAGCTTACAACATAAATAATGTCACATCAAGAGTTAATCACACACTTATTCACAACCAAAACTCATTCACAATTTCACATCTCATAATGTCACAATCCACCATAACAAGTTTTCACATATCTCACAATTCAACACTTGTTCTACTTTACACTTTTACTCAATCTCAATAACAATATTATAATCTCAAGGCAACATATCATTCCACAATTCATCACACATTTCATTTATAAGCACTGCTCATGAATTATACAATACCACGACCTCACACTCATGTTTCAAACATGTTTAACACAATTGCGCTACAATTTAACACTGGTTCCTAACTAGGAACCTACACTTTCTCTTTAACACTGCGCATAAACACTGGTCGGGTTATTGTATAATTCATAGTTCACGATATAATTAATGTAACATCAAATGTTAACACATCCACTTATTCACAATCGAATATCATGTCCACACTTTCACATCTCATAACATCACATCAACCATCTCATAACATTCCCAATGATATTCATAAGGTACAACATACACATGTTCATAAAATTTAACCATAATATTCTCAAACTCCAACACTTAATAATTTTTGGAATCATACTATAACACTCTACAATATTATTTACATAAATTATTAATATAAATAACTACCTCTATATATATAAACTAGCATACATCATATTAAATCTCAAATTTTAAAGTAAGCTTTCAATGCACAAATTCTAAATAATTATATGAACACTTTGGTCAGTTTCAATTACGATATTAATTTTTTTAAATTATATATAAAAACCTAAACAGCAAGAAAAAGAAAAAATACAAAATCAATATCTCTCTCTAAATTTCTCCTTACTTTATTTTATCAATTCATATTAATTAGAAAAAAGTACTCAATTTATAGGGTTCACGCTCAACATAATAGCATATCAATTTCACAACAATTGGTCTGTCAAACATATATAATTCACTGTAATAATTATAAGAATAAAATGAAATTGCAAAAACACCCAAAAACCCACTCCAATTGATATCTCTAAGGATCCCTACACATGTTCTCACTATTTCCCAATTGTGAATAACTCATCCCTTACCTCTAAGCGGACTCACGTGTCTTCCGACAACGATAGCGGCATCTATAGTGGTTCCCTAAGATTCCTCAAGTTTTTCCTCCGACTGCTCCGATAGAATTCTCGAACGTCATAGAGACGGAGAAGAGATTGAAGTCTCCGCTTATACTATCTTCATGCGATTCCTTTTTCTCCCACCACGGATATTATCTCCCAAATCCCAACGGTGAGAGTGTGAGAAATTGAATTTTGAGCAACATATACAAATTTCGTGAAAATCCAACGGTTAACGAAACCGAGATCGTAGTTTTACCGAGACAATTTTGGGTTTCTGCGGGAAAATAAAAAGCTACAATGCGAAGAGTTTTCCTCTAAGCTCAGACATGACTTTGCAATTCCCAACGGTGAAAATGCTCGATATTGGGTTTTGAACTTGGTGCTCAAATTTCACGACGCTCCAACGGTGAATGAGTCCGAGATCATCGTTTTTATGAGACAGGTTTTGTGGGCTGCGGGAAAAAAAAGGGTTTTGAGAGGAGAAGGGGAAAAACGAAAATGAGAGGCAAAGGAGGCTAAGGAGTCTGTCTGAAAAACCTAGCATGTTGCTATTTATAGCTAGGGGCATTTACGACCTATTATTTACTCTATTTATTTATTTTTATTATTTTTACTAAAAAATTCTTAAATTTATTTATGAAAAAAAAAGGGATGTTACACATCGGATCAACCTAGGCTTAGAATCAGCCTTCTTCAACAAGTACTTTAGAGCTGCATGGTCAGTATAAACAATAATGCGGGTACCAAGCAAATAAGATCAAAATTTTTCAAGAGCAAAAACTATGGCTAGAAGCTCTTTCTCAGTAGTAGTATAATTCGTTTGGGCAGCATCTAAAGTCCTAGAAGCATAATATATCACCCTGGGCAATTTATCAATTTTCTGAGCAAGGATAACCCCCAATGCATAATTTGATGCATCACACATAAGCTCAAAAGGGGCTTTCCAATCGGGTGCCTGGATGATGGGGGTGGTAGTCAGCGCTCTTTTGAAGCAATCAAAAGCCTCTTTGCATCTGTCATTAAAGTCAAACTCCACCTCCTTTTGCAACAAGTTGGACAGTGGAAGGGCTACTTTGCTAAATCTCTTATAATGCGCCTGTAAAATCCAGCATGACCCAGAAAAGATTGCACCTCTCGCACACAAGAGGGGTAAGGCAATTGTGAAATAACAGAAATTTTTGCAGGATCTACTTCAATACCCTTATTGGAAATAATGTGGCCTAAAACTATACCTTGCTCAACCATAAAATGACATTTTTCAAAATTTAGAACAAGATTAGTTTCGATGCATCTATTCAAAACTTTTTCCAAACTATCCAAACAACCATCAAAAGAGGATCCATATACAGTGAAATCATCCATAAACACCTCTATGCAATTTTCTAAGAAATCACTGAAAATACTAATCATGCACCGCTGGAAGGTACCAGGGGCATTGCACAGGCCGAAAGGCATCCTCCTATAGGAAAAAGTGTCGAAGGGGCAGGTGAATGTGGTCTTTTCCTGATCCTCAGGAGCAATAGTAATTTGCATATAACCAGAAAAACCATCAAGAAACAGTAGCGAGATTTACCTGTCAGGCGTTCAAGCATCTGGTCAATGAATGGCAGGGGAAAATGGTCCTTTTTGGTAACTTGGTTTAGCCTCCTATAGTCAATGCAGACTCTCCAACTATTCTGCATCCGAGTAGGAATCAGCTCCTCCTCCTCATTTTTTATCACTGTGAGGTCGGTATTCTTTGGGACTACCTGGACGGGACTCACCCATTGGCTGTCGGAGATAGGATAAATGATTCCATCTTGCAAAAGCTTGGTTATCTTCTTCTTCACTATATCAAGAATCACCGGGTTGAGTCTTCTCTGTGGCTGTCTTACTGGTTTAGCTCCATCCTTTAAATTTATTCGATGCATACATGTGGATGGGCTAATACCAGGAATGTCCGCCAGGGTTCAGCCTATAGCCTTCTTATGCTTCTTGAGAACAGACAACAACTTCTCCTCTTGCTCATCAGCAAGGGAGGCAGATATAATCACTGGAAAACTTTTGCTATCGTCCAAGTAAGCGTATTTTAAATTTGATGGCAGAGGCTTTAATTCTGGTGTGGCCAGCTGGATAGTGGTAGAAGGAGATGGTTTCTCAGCCTGTATCTCATAAAGAAAGTCAGAGGTATATGTACTTCCTAAAATATGGTTAGTCCTATCTGACTCTATAAAATCAATCTCGAGAGGTAAAACACCACCACCAGACATGCAATCAATATCAATTTCAGATTCACTCTCAGCATCAAATTCAGACATATGATCAAGTACAATTTCAGACTCAATGCATGAAGAGTGAGAGTCATGCAGATTAGACTAAAGATCAATCATGTATTCATCAACAACATGGTCAATTATTTCAGCACGAAATACAGAAAGATCTTCAGATGGGTATTTCATAGCATCCACAATATTAAAATGAACAGTTATATCACCAAACTCCATGGATAGTGTGCCTGCATATACATCTATCTTAGTTCTAGCAGTTTTCATAAAGGGTCTGCCCAGAATGATGGGAACTGATCCTTGAGAAAATCCATCCTCCATATTCAAAATATAAAAATCAACAGGGAAAATCAGTTCACCAACTCTAACTAAGACATCTTCTATGAAACCAACAGGATAGGCAACACTTCTATTAGCTAAATGAATTACTACATCAGTTGACTGCAAGGGACCTAGAGATAGAGAATTAAAAATAGACAGAGGCATAACACTAACAGAAGCTCCTAAATCTAGCATGGCATTGTCAAACTTACTATTCCTTATAATACCAGGTATGCTGAATGTACCTGGATCTTTACATTTTTCAGGAATTTGGGGGACAGATTTACCAATCAATGCGGAGACATTTCTGCCCATGCTAATTTGTTCACTTCCTTTAAGCTTCCGCTTATTAGTGCACAGCTCTTTCAAGAATTTAGCATATCTTGGAATTTGCTTTATTGCATCCAGCAGAGGTATGTTTACCTCTACTTTTCTAAATGTTTCCAAGATCTCTTTCTCTGCCTCTTCCATTTTTTGTTGGAAACTGCTCTTGGAGGGAATGGAAGAGGAGGGATGTGCTGCTTCTGCAAATCAGAATTACCAGTGGAAGATTCACCTGCACAGAAATTGTTAGATAAATTTTTGTCATCACCTTTTTCTGGAGTAGAGTGAAGTTTGGCAGGTTCAATTGCAGATGAGAAAGGTGCTACGGGTTGAGGTCCTTGACACTGCTTTCCTGACCTCAATGAAATGACACTAACATTTTTGGGATTTTGGACAGCTTGAGAAGGCAGCTTGTCAGAATTCTGGGACTGTTGTTAATTTAATTGTGTAGCCAATTGTCCCATCTGATTAGTTAAGCTCTGAATGGAGGCTCTGGTCTCTTGTTGAAACTGCATGTTCTGCATAGTCATTTGCCTCACAAGTTCTTCGAGGGAAGGTTGCGGAGGAGCCTCAACTGTTTGTTGTTTCTAGGGTTGTTGCTGTTGTTGGATTGGTGGAGGAATATATGGTCTGCTTGGGCCAGCAGCATTTTGGAAGGAAGGAGCAGGTTGTTTTTGTTGTTGTTGTTGAGGGCTAGACCATCTGAGGTTAGGGTGATTCCTCCATCCAGGGTTGTATCTGTTGCTGGAGAGGTCATAATTGTTCTGTTGTGGTTGATTTTGTTGCTGAGGTTGAGGAGGTCTATTGTAAATGTTTGCAGCATAAGCTTCAGGTTGCTCAATTGCTCCAGCTTGCTCAATTGCTCCAGGTTGCTGCATGGAAGGGCAAAGGTCTGTATGGTGGTCAGCAGAGGAGCATAAACCACAAACTCTTGCGACAGGTACAGATTTCTGATTCAAGGCCAGCTGGGTTACCAAGTTAACCAATGCATCTATTTTGCCTTCAAGCTTCTTAGTTTCAGATGATGCAGATGAGTTTGTAGCTACCTCATGGGCCCTATTACAATATTCTGGCCCAAAACGAAATAAACACTGAACCACATAAAATAAAATTGCAATCTCCTAATTAGAAATTAACTAAGGTAAGCGCTGTTTTATTTGCCCTCTTCAAGTCCACAACCAAAATCCATATTAAGCCCAATGTTTCATTAATTCCTGAAATTAGATTAAAAACATCAAATTAGCTAAATGAGCCCAAATAATAAAACTGTCTAATTAATTTGACAATTAAGACTAATCAGTAATTAAAAATGGTGCAAAAAGGGTTTAAGAAATAGAAGAAAATGATGGCACATCAACCTTCAAATTAATCTGGGCCTTCAGCAACTATTAATAGTCTTGGTAGTGTCTCTGCCTCTGGGCCTTCATCCTTCTCCACTCGGGGGCTTTGTCCTTCTCCACTTGGGTCTTCATCCTTCTCCACTTGAGCCTTTAGCCTGTATTTGGCCAGTTTTAGGATTCTCATCATTCCCTCTTTCTTGGAAAGCATTTGCCCTCAAATGTCCAGGATCATCACCGGGTTCAAGTACCACTTCCTTTCTTTTCTTGTTGGCTTGCTTGGAATAGCTTTCATTCTTCTTTGAAATTTGCACCTTCACTTGGTCATACAAGCTTTTCACATACTCAACTTTGGCCTGTGCATCCTTATGCTGAGTCTCTTGGAGCTTGTTGTTGTAAGTTGGCCTGTTAGGCAATGAAGCTTCTGGAAGGAGACCAACTTGACGTTCTATGCTTCTTGAAGGTGGAAGTCCATGAGAAATCTCCTTGGGAAAGACATCTTCAAATTCCTGCAATAAGGGTTGAACACTAGGAGAAACATAAATAGTTAACTGAATAGAATTATCTCTCTCTCTCTTGTGTATCACTCCATCTCTCAAGTGTGTCACTCTTCCTTTTTCTATTCCTCTGTGGTGCCTCACTATTGTCTCTCTCTTGTTCTCTCTTTTCTCTCCTTCTGATTTGGTCATCACACACTTCTCTAAGGGATAGAGGTTTAAGAATAATTTTATGGTCATGGTGCTGGAAAGAAATCTTGTTGGTGAAGCCATCATGCACTGCTTTGGTGTCCTCTTCAATGTTGGCCCTCACTAGTGCCATCTCCATTTTCTTGTCCTCAACAATCAAGCTTCCTTGGGATAACCTCTGGAGTTTTTGTCGCATGGTTCTACTATAGCTAGTTGGAACATACCTCTTTCGCATAACCCTTCTCATCTAAGTCCATGTATCTATCTCCCATCCTTCTTCTCTCTTCATCTCTCTTTGATTTTTCTTCCACCAAACAAGGGCATAGTCTGAGAATGTAGCTGTTGCTAACTTCACCTTCTGCTCTTCCAGATAATCATTGTAGGAGAATGCATGCTGAATCTTTGTCTCCCAGGAAAGGTAGGCGTCTGGGTCACTCCTGCCTTTAAAAAAGGATACATTGAGTTTTACTCCCTCAATTCTGTCTTGCCCCTCTATTCGGTTCGATCCATCATTGACCCTTTTGTTGCCACCATAAGGTCTCCCAGCATTTGGATTCATTTGGTGCTCTAGTCCTTCTATTCTCCTGTAGAGCTCTTCATTGTTATGTTTCAACAAATGTTGCATTTGTGTAGTCGTCGCGTCCAGTAATAAGTGCTGAAATCCGTCCAGTCGATGATATACACCACCATTGTCACCAGCTCCTGCCATGATTAAGGAACAAAGAATTTTTCAGTAATTTAAAAAAAGATTCAGGACCTCACCACACTCTACTCACGTGTTTCTCTCTTTGATGGTAGTAGTTCACTCGTGTTTGATGCTCTCAATATAGACTTTTGTGTAATGTATTCCCTCTTTCCTTTTACCACTCGTGTTCCCTCTTAAGTTCCTGGATGGACCAAATTAGACACACAAGGTAATATAAAATTAAAGGAAAGACAATATAATTATCACAGACTGAGTAACAGATTTGATTTGGGATAACAACTTGGACTTGATTTGGATTGCAGATTGGATTTGATTTGGATAAAAGATTAGATTTGATTTGGATAATATATTAGATTTGATTTGGATAACATATTAGATTGGATTTGGATAACAAATTAGATTTAATTTGGATAACAGATATGATAACAAATAAGATAATAGATAGGATAACAGATGAGATAACAGATAAGATAATAAATATGACCAATAAACTTCAAATGCTCATAACTTTTGCTACGGTTGTCCGTTTGAGGCCCACTATATATCAAAACACTCAAAATTCATAGGAGAATCCCTAAGTAAATTCCCGAAGGGGATTCGGCCCCACAATTTTCCCAAAAAACGCCTCTAACTACCTCAATTTCGTGTTCAAAGATCAAACACCCATTTTTTTTTCAAAATTTCTGCAACTTTTTTTTTTACTTGAAATAGAACTCAAACAAATTTTTTTTTTTACACAAAGTCTGAAAGACATAAGAAACAAGAACAAAAACAAAAACATGACAAGAACAAGAACAAGAATGAAACAAAGACACAAACAAGAACGCAACAAGACGCAAACAAGAAAATAAATAACAGAACAAGGACAAAACACGAACCTGGACAAATTACAAAGAAAAATAATAGGATAGGATAGAACCTGTATCAAGAACCAGGCTCTGATACCAGATGATGTGATCCTGACTAGGAGTGGATCGCTTGATACAAGCAACGAAGATTTGGATGATGCCACTTCCGGTGAAGAAAGATAAGTCAGGGTAGACGCCACAAGGATTACCTTGATAAGTCTGAGATTGGTTCAACAAGGAACCCAAAGAGAAGCTCTCACCCAATTTTATGAAAAAGCCAAAAGTTTTTTTTTATTGAAAACAAAAACCAATACTTATAGTGTATCTAAACAAAAAGATAAAAATAGACATGGGCCTTCTAAACAGTTTGGGCCAAAATTACAATAAATAAAAATTATTAATAAAAATAGAACATATTTGGTATGGGCCTTCAAATTAATCTGGGTCTTTAGCAACAATTAATAATCTTGGTAGTGTCTCTGCCTCTGGGCCTTCATCCTTCTCCACTCGAGGGTTTTGTCCTTCTCCACTTGGGCCTTTAACCTGTATTTGGCCAGTTTCAGGATTCTCATCAGTATGAGCCCGTTTATCTTTGTACATATTAGATTAAGGTTTCATTATTTTTTGGCCTTGTATTTAGGACTACATAATATAGGTAAAGTACCCTAGAAATGTAGGATTTTTCAGCCCTTGTATTTTAAGGCACCTAGACTAGTTTTTGTATTAGGGGTAGTTTTATAATTTCACATGCATTAAGTGAATATTTGATGTGTGTGGTTGGAAATAAATTTAATTGATTGGGAGAAGCCTAATCTAATTAAATTTTATAGGGGGAGGTGAGCATTTGCTTGCTACACCTCATTGACACATCATATATTCACACTTTGTGCATGTCCTTCATGCTTTACATGTCCCATGACACCTAAACACACTTAGTGGAGAATCTTGAACTTGATCTTGGATTAGTGGGTTGAACCATAGCTAAAATTTACTAATCATAATTATTGAAATTTCGGCTCCAAAATTTGGCTCCACAAATTCAATTTCAAATTCAAGTGAAATTTGAATAGAAATTTGAATTTCCCTCCAATTTTATATGACAATTAGACTATAAATAGAGGCCATGTGTGTGCATTTTTTTGGAACTTTGATCATTTGAGAATTAAACTTCAAAGTTCAGACCTCTTTTGAGGCACAAAATTTCGTGCTCCTTCTCTCCCTCTCCCTTTCCCTCCATTCATCTTCTCTTACCTTTAAGCTCTTATCCATGACTTCCTATGATGGTGAGTTTCTTCTAGACTCATCTTCTCCTTGAAGTGGCATCTCCAATCATCTTCCTTCTCCATTCCACTGCCATTCATCTTCTTAGAAGCAAACTAATCCATTGATGAAGAAGATCCAAGGCCTACAAGCTCCAATGGAGCTACATCATGTGGTATCAGAGCATCTTCATCTAGGTGATGTTCTTTTGCTTCCTCTATCTTTTTGTTTGGTCAATTCACTTTAACTCCTTGTTTTTCATCTTATTCTCCATGTATATCCTTCATTGTCTTGTTCTTTGGTGCTGTTTATAGTAGATTCAAAAAAATAAACCGATTAAATCTTAGATCTACACTTGTTCTTGCATTTATATGGTTCAAATTTTATAGAACTACTCTTGAATCATGTTTTTGTGTTGATTTTAGGTTCTATCATTTTTCATTCATAATATTTTTGTGTTGAAAATTTAGACCTAAATTTTCTTCCAAAATATTGAATAGAAAAAAAAACACAAAAATCTAAGTGTAAATCACTTAATCCATGTTGTCTTAGAGTCATGATTAGTCAAAATAATTGTCACATTATGTTCTAAGTTTGTGTTGAATTTTTATTTTGTTGATTGAATTCTAGATACATTTGTTCATGTATTCTTGTCATTCTTAGCCTATCTTTTGAATTTTGAGTCTAATTCATGCATGTTTTTTAGTTTATAACATGTTCTAAATCAATTCCTAGAAGTAGTCTTGTTGTTGAACTTTTTTTTCTTTTATAAGTTTCCTACATGATGCCTATGATGAAGTTGAGTAGTGGTGCTAAGTTGTGGCTGGATTTGTAAATAAAAATAAGTCTAAAGCTCTCTTGAATTGTGTTATTCAAGATAATTGAGTATATGCAAACACAAATTGTAACTATCCAAGCTTTATGCAACATAAACACTACTCTTGATTTCTAGGTTGAAATCGCTGGTGTTGGCTGCTTGAACATACAAACTTGTATAAATTACTGGGAATTGGTCACAACAAATTTTGAGCTGAAATTTTTACTAAATTTTCTGGACATCTGGACCAAAACTATAAAGAAAGAACCAAGCAATTTGGATAAAAGGAAAAAATAATAAAAACCACACAAGTTGGCAGAAAAATCAATGTCCGGGAAAAAAAAAGTGAAAGGAAGTGTGCTTGTTGTTTTGGCTTAAAATTTGTTCTATGATTGGTGCATATTTATACCAATCTTAGTTCTGAAATTTCAATTAAAAATTAGTGTGAAAACAAGTTCCAAAACTAGAGGTTTCTTGAGTCTTTTTTATAGTTTTTTTTTTTACTTTACTCTAGAGCCATTCTAAGTTTCTCTTTGAGTCCTAGCTTGCTTTTATGTGCTTTTCATTTCTTTAATTATTGAATAATCCTTGAAAATTTGTCTTGTTAAAACTTTAATGGTTTAGCTTTCATTTCATTTTTTGGTCATTGGTTATTGCTTGTCTCTTTGTTTCCTTGTTTGTGAGTTGCCATATATGGAATTGAAAGGGATGGTTGGTGCCATCCCTTGAAGAATTTGAGTCAAGAAGCAAGGGAAAACCACCTTAAGAGCTATTGGACTAAGAAGCACTCCAAATTGAGTGAATCACCAAAGAGAGAACAACCACCAAAATTGAGGATTTTTTCTAATTTTGTAATTGACAATTTACTTACTTTCATTGCTTTCAAATTTTGTAACAAAAAGGCCTTTCATTGGAAGTAAGTTGGGAGCCTCCAATAGGTCACCCTAGTTCCATTTGTGTGTAATAATTTTAGGCAATTTTTCCTTAGGATGGTGAGTGTTTTGTTGGGAACCTTAAATGAGGTCATCCAAACACCCTTAGGATCCGCCTAGTTTACATTTCTTTCACTTTAATTTCTTGCTTACTTTCATAGTTTATTTTCTTTACTAGCCACACTTAGTTTATCTTGTTATTGCATAGTACTTTCTTCTTTATTATCACGCTTATCTTGAGTTCTTTTGGAACCTTAGCTTTTACCTTTTTCACAAACCCCCAACAAGAAAGAACCACAACTTAGGAACCAACATGAGTCATCATTCATCTAGTGTTAATGGCGAGGGTACTAATCATAAGGACCCTCTATCTAGAATCTTAGATGAGTTAAGTTCCCTCAAGTTATGGAAAGAAAAACTAGAAAGAAAAGAAAAAGGAAAAGAGAGAGTAAAAATAAATCAAGATGAGAGGGAACAAATAAGGAAAGAAGAAAGAAGGAAAATACTAAAAGAGTTAAGAAAAAAATACATGCCTCCTATAGTAGTCATAACTCTTGCAAGAGCCTAAGTGAAGAACTTCATGACTATTATGAAGGAAGGCATAGGTCACATCTTAGACCTCACTCCCATAGGAGAGAAAAGGAAAGAAAGCCTCAAGAGGCTAACATTAACCTCCCATACTTCCATGGGAAGGACAATGTAGAGGCTTACTTAAATTGGGAAATAAGGGTAGAGCAACAACTTAAAAGAAAGTCTACTTTAAAATCTTATGGATCTCACTTTTATCCAAAGAAAGACCAAGGTCTAGGCATCTTAGGGGCAGCACCTTCTAAGCCCAAAGATGATAAGGGGAAGACAATAGAAAAGCAAGTCCCTAAGGCTAGTATGCAAAAGAAGACTAGCTTTATAAAGTGCTTTAAATGTCTTGGAAGAGGACACATTACTTCTCAATGCCCCACCTAGAAAACCATGATTATGAGCGGGTGTTAGTCATCATCCACAACTAACTTTTGTATAGAAAACTTTTATAAAATGTACATATTTTCCCCAATTTATGGTTCTTTTTGTAGGATTGTAAATATTTTCTTGCTTAGTTTAATCTTTGCTCAGTAGATGCTCTCCACATGGAATTAATGCAAATTTCACTTCATTTTCAGGCAAAAAGGAGAAAAATTGAAAAGTGTTGCAGCTAGTGTCTCGCTAAGCGAGGCCCTTGAGCTTAGCGAGTCTCATCCGCTAAGCGAGACATCAGCCCACTTAGCGAGTAAGAGGAATCTGGAAGCAAATCTACCATGCAAGCACGTGCTTAGCACGTCATCAGCTCGCCCAATGAGTCATCTGCCCCTTCTGGCGCTTAGCGCGTCTGGCTCGCTTCGCCAAAGATCACTTACTTGTGCTAAGCGCGAAAATGGCGCTAAGCATGCCTTTAAGGACAGAAAGTCCTTTTTAAAGCCTGAAGTGAAAGAAAAGAGAGAGCTTGGCAGATAGAGTGTGAAGAACAGAGAATAGAGGCAAAAAACAGAGCAAGGAAGCAAAAACCTTAGCTTTTAGGAGAATTTTAGGTTAAGGAGATATTTTTAGGTTTCTAGAAGTGGAGGAGACATCCCTACCACTGTGTAATTTGTTATTTTCTCTTAAAGCCCACTTCTTGATTGTGAAAGGTGCTGCCTTGTGATGGAAGGCTAAACCCCTTTGTTGGGGAATTCTGCTGAGAACTTGATGTAAATTCTTATCCTATCTATTTGAAGTTGTTTTTATGTGTTCAATGTTTCTATCTATGCTTAATTTCTACATGCTTGTGATCACCCATTTGTATGTAAAGTTAGGAGCTTTAGCATTGGAAAATGTATTGCATCCTTAGAATTGGATAGAACGGGCTAGGTTATCGTATGTCTGGACACAGAGTGTGGTAATTTAGTTTTATTATGTTGTAATCGTAATGCAATTTGTTTAGGCTAAGTTTGACGAGACATCCGAGAATGAGGTTTAAATAGGATTAGTCCATTCACGCGAGGAATCGTGGTTTGGAGTTTTTGCCCTCATCATAGAACACATGAACATCTTTAAATAGAGAAAAACCCTTAAATTGCATCGAGTAACTCAGTAGAAGGACCCAACGCTTTTAATTATCTATTTTAACACCCACTTGCTCATACTTTCTGTAGTTAGTAATTAGAATAGAAAACACCATTGCTTTGATTTATGATTATTGTTTCTTTGTATAAATGCTTGTTTATTGAATGACACTTCACCAAATGAAACAAGTTCCCTGTGTTCGATACTCGGTTTCTTACCATTTTATTATTTACTTGCATGACCCGGTACACTTGCCGGTTAGAATTCGCATCCATAATAACAAGTAGTACAGGGAAGCGAACGACGGGCAAGACATTTATAGTAGCCAAGATGAGGCTACTATTTCACCTTCCTCTAGTGAAAGTGAAGAAGCAAAAGGGGAAGAATCTAATGAAGAAATCTACCCCTAAGAAGAAGGACAACCATTAATGGTTAAGGAGGAGTGAAAGTAGGTAAGTGTCTCCTCCAAGAGGTTAGCTAAGAAGGAAAGTCATTTTACAATAAAGACAAACATTAAAGAAATTTCCCCTCTTAGACAACTTCCACATTTTCTCCTTTGTAAAAAGACACTTGTTATCATTGCCACAACTCTTAGGCTTGAGTTTATTCCTCAAGTAAAGGAGTTGTTGGATAAGGGTTTGGTTCACAAGAGCTTAAATCCTTGTGTTTTGTTGGTGCCCAAAATAGGTATTATTAGGCACCAAATCCCTAAAATAGGTGGTATGATGAATGTTTTGAGTGGTGCAAACCTCTTTTGTAAAATCACTCATGCACCCAACATCTTCATGATTTGTGTACATAGGGACTCATTAGGTAGGTTTGTTCTTATTTTTAGTTTCAATACAAACTTAGGTACTCATATGGGACACCTTAGGTTTGTCATACTTTTTGGTAGGAATAATCAACATGAAAATACAGAAAAAGGTATGTTTTATTGCATTACTTTTCTTAATTTTTTAAATAGTGATCAAGGGGTTCCCATGAACCCTAAAAGAATAAAATTTATTCATGAGTGGCCCACTCCACCAAGTATAAGAAAAATTTGGGGCTTCCATGACTTAACAAACTTTTACAAAAGGTTTGTCCCATATTTTTCTATACTTGTAGCACCACTCATTGAGTTGGTGAGGAACCATGTTCCTTCATGGGAAGATGCTCAGAAAATGGGTTTTCAAACCTTACCTTACTTCAACATATCAAACACCACTAATACATATATTTTTGTTCTTTTTACAGGTGTTGATGAAAAAAGGCTAGAGCTTCAAGAACCTCGGGAGAGGGAATGATGCAATCCTACCCTGCAAGGGCATTGGATAGAAGACTCCAAGAAGATTGGGCCAGAGATACAAGAGAAGGCCCTAGGGTTCTTATGAACCTTAAGATAGATTTTGGGCTCATAGGCTAAGTATGAGCCCGCTTATCTTTGTACATATTAGATTAAGGTTTTATTATTTTTCGGCCTTGTATTTAGGGCTCCATAATATAGGTAAAGTACCTTAGAAATGTAAGATTTTTCAGCCCTTGTATTTTAGGGCACCTAAACTACTTTTTGTATTAGGGGTAATCTTGTAATTTCACATGCATTAAGTAAATATTTGATGTGTGTGGTTGGAAATAAATTTAATTGAATTGGGAGAAGCCCAATCCAATTAAAGTTTAGAGGGGGAGGTGAGCATTTGCTTGCTACACCCCATTGGCACATCATATAGTCACACTTTGTGCATGTCCTTCATGTTTTACATGTCTCATGACACCTAAGCACACTTAGTGGAGAATCTTGGACTTGATCTTGGATTAGTGGGTTGAACCATAGTTAAAATTCACTAATCATAATTAGTGAAATTTCGGCTCCACAAATTCAATTTCAAATTCAAGTGAAATTTGAATAGAAATTTAAATTCCCCTCTAATTTTGTATGATACTCAGGCTATAAATAGAGGCTATGTGTGCATTTTTTGAACTTTGATCATTTGAGAATTAAACTTCAAAGTTAAGCACTACTTAGTGAGCGGAGAGCCCGTTGCGCGTTGTTTTGACCAGCCTATCTTCCTTCTTTTTATAAGCAAGCTCCCTCCGGCAGTCCCTGGGCAGCTCTCGGTTCTTGAGCATGTTATGTTGGGAGAGGAGATTAGGCGGCAGTTGAAAGAGCTGCTCGAAAGCTTGACGAACGAAAAAAGCCCTTTCTTTTAAGTTATTAGTAAAGGGCTTTTCCCTTACTAGTCAAGTGGTAAGTAGGGCGCTATTCGATGAAGAAAACATACTTTAGGAAAGTGGTTCAGGTAGCTCAGCTGGTTAGAGAGCAAAGGACTGAAAATCCTTGTGTCAGTGGTTCGAATCCACTTCTAAGCGGGCTTTGGGTCCAAAGGACAGGCACAAAATTTCGTGCTCCTTCTCTCCCTCTCCCTCTATTCATCTTCTCCTACCTTCAAGCTCTTATTTATGACTTCCTATGGTAGTGAGCTTCTTCTAGACTCATTTTCTCCTTGAGGTGGCATCTCCAATCATTTTCCTTCTCCATTCCACTGTCATTCTTCTTCCAAGAAATAAAGGAATCCATTGATGAAGAAAATCTAAGACCTACAAACTCTAATGGAGTTACATCAAACTTCCTTGAGCAGCTAGTGTGACTGCTATTGGGTTTGTCTAAGCCATATGTCCAGTAAATTATTAATAAACTTAACACTATAAATTAACTTAAATATTTTTTTCCAAATACACAAGTAATTAATATATGAATTGTTTAGATATTATTAAAATTTGATCCTCTACCTAAATAATTTAATTTTTTTAATAAATAAAAGAGTTAAGAAATAAAACTTATATAATCACCGAAAGAATCCTCTTTGTTACTCGGAGTGGGACAACGACCATTATGTACTCAACTTCCAATAATCAAATTTGCAAAAGCTGTTTGGAAAATGTGCAATCTCTTAGATCGTAATTCACTGCTCTCTTTCATGTTTTTTTTTTTTTTCCTTTTATCTTGACTTCTTTCTTTTGTGCTTATTCAATTTAACAATCGTTCCAACGCATGCCCCAAAACCAAAACGCATGGCACGGAGTAGACAGCTGTAGTGGTGCAAATGATGTTCCCCTAATTTCTCGTTGGAATACTCTATGCAAGTGTCAATGTTTTTGCTTAATCTAATGCAACAATAATCAGACAAATTACATTTTTTAAATATCTACCTTTATACTAATACAGTATTTTTTTTTAAAAAAAGGATTCTCTTGACAAATTTCGTAATATTTAATAAACATAGTATTATTTAATATTTAAGAACTATAGGAAATAATTAAATGAGCGATCAAACTCATCATTTATAGAATTCTACATAAGTTTTATCTAATTAAACCAGTGTTAAAAAAATTAACCTGAAATTCATCATTTAGTGATATAATAGAAGTTAGACATGTTACAAATATTTTTGTAGTTCTTAAACTAGCCACCCTTCCTGTCAAATAAAAAAACTAGCCACCCTTGTATTGTTGGCTAGAAGGCTCTCTAAATTCACATTTACTACCCCTATTTACACTAGTAAATAATTGACATTTTAATATTAAGATTATAAAATATGTTATATAACATCAATTAGTAATAATATTTGACTTATTCTCAAAATAAAAAGTAATAATATTTGACTAAATTATATCCTGATAATCATAAAAGAGTGTCATGGTGATTCAACGGATAGTTGGATAAACTAGCTCTGATAAGTCCAAGTTCCTATAATAAAAAATTTATTATGAGTCCTATTAATATGCATTTTATTATATAGCTATAAAAAATTATATAAGTATATAGATTATTTATGAGACCCATATAATAAATTTTTTAGAATTATTGAATTAAAAAGGTGGGTTGCTTATATTAAAAAATAGACATAGATAATGTGTAATAATGAAACACAATTAATACTTCTTAAAAATGAAAAAATGGATTATTGAAATGGAAATGTTATTTCATGATTTTAAAAATAATAGAATACAAAATGTTGACTAATAATAATACTACGTTATAAGATTCCAGAATCTAATATAAGTATGAATTTCATTAAGGGTGGATAAGCGGGCCGGCCCGTTCTGCGTAAGGTCCGCCTGCATTGGCAGTGGATCGGGTCAGTCCGCCCCGCTTCTTACGCGGACCAAATAAATTGGTTCACCCCCCGTCCTGCGGACCCCGCGGGTCAAATGGGCCGGTCCGCGAGCCTAGTTTTAAAAGAATTTTAATTTTAATAAAAAAAATACAATATAATCAAATTAAGTTCAATACAAATGTAAATAAAATCTCAATAATTAGTCAATTACATCAATAAAATAAATAATGTCTTAACAAAAGAAAATCCAAGTAATAAATCTAAAATATGAAATTTAAACATCTCCATCAACAAATGATTTCATATTTGAAGTAGCTTGAGCCTTCTCCATTTTCACATTTAAGAGTACAACAACAATAAATCAACCCCAACAAAAATAGGATAAAAACAAATTCTAACGAGAGAAGAGATGTACTTTGCGTGGTGGCACGGTGGTGGGCCGAGGCTGTGCCGCTGTGGTGTGTCGCATGATTACGTGAGTATGAGTCACGTTTTGTTTTCCTTGTAAAGGAAAGAGTTGTATGACTTGCGTGCGCGACTGTGTGGTGGAGAAAAATCGTGAGGAGAAAAAGTCTTCTTAGCCTGCTACAATGATAACTGTTAAATATGATGTGAGTTATTTTTTTATAATAAAAATATATTGAAATATCTTTAAAAATATTTATTTAACAATTATTTTTAGCTTAAATGATAAGAATTGATATTTTTATTATTTATGGCTTGCAACTATGAAAAGGATAGATTAAAAGAAAAAAAAGATTGAGAAAATGTCAGAAAGGAAGATTTTTAGCATGTTATCACTTATCTTTTTTATCGTAATCTTTTGTTTTTGTTATGTTTTATTTTTTTATCTTATCTTTTTTATCTTTATCATCTTTTAATTTAAATCTTTTATTTTTATCTTTAAATTTTTATCTTATCTAATATATATATATATATATATATATATATATATATATATATATATATATATATATATATATATCTTTAAATCTTTATCTTATCAAACCTAATATAATTGGGTTAGGGTCACACAAATCAAACCTAACGTGGGCGGCAGGCAACCTACGGACCCCGCGGGCCAAACCTGCATAGTCCACGGGTTCAGCGGGGCAGACCCAAAAATATGACATAACCATAGACTGTTTAAAAAAATTGGTCCATAACTCGTGCGGACCACGGACCCCGCGGGCCAGTCCATGGACCTGGGCCCATTTATCCACCCCTAAATTTGACATTGATATGACCGATATTTCGAATTATTATTCATACATTTATACGATGTTCAAGAATAAAATAAATCATTAATTATAAAATAAAACAAGTAATTAATTACAATAATTGGGCCCATAAGACCGACACAAATTTTCATTGAACCCAATTTAAATTCATTCCCCTTAGAAAAAAAATCAACTCAAGTTACTCAACTCCTATCTTAATACTGGTTGTACTCACTTGAGACATAAGTTCATAGCATAGCAACAACCCAAACTCAATAATGGAGACATTGATTAGTTTGGTTGATAAAGAATGGTGATAAGTTCTTCATTTGCAATAAGTTCTGATTTTAATCCAAAATGAAAATATAGTAGTATTTATTGATCACACGCGAGGATTTGTTGATGTATGTTGTAATTCAGTTAGTTAGTGGTTCAGTTGAAACTAGTTTGAGAGCTGTGAAGTTTGTTATAACAATACATGCATTGTGTATAGAAATAATAGTGATTATTAATATGAAAGTGTAGAAGTTTTTTTTCTTTCTTTTTTTTGAATTCTAAATCTCTTCTATTTTTTGTCAATCAATTCATTCATAATCTTCTCTTATTCTCTAGCATAGAGTGAAACTAGTGTGAGCGCGTGTTAGAACTTTATTGTTCCAACCGGATTTAGTTCTTATTTTTAACAATATAAGATAAGATGGGGAAAAAGTATCATTACATACAAATCCAACTCAATTTATTTTTAATATAATGCAAATATAAGATAAAATTATATTTTTTTAATGAAAAAGTTCATTTGAGTTGAATTTCGAAAGCTCGCATTATAATATATTTCAACCCTCATTTAAGAGTTAACACTTAAAAAGATGACCGATTAACAAGATTTTTATAAAAATAATGGAATTTAAAAGTATCTTTTTGAGAAATATGAATTTCATGTTTATCAACAAACCAGCGTTAGCTTTATATTTACTAGCGGAAACATAGGTGTTGTTAGCTTTATAATTACACGAAAACACGTGTTGATGTGTTGTTGTGGCTATGTCTCTGCATTTTTATTTTGCTATTGTGTTTTTTTATATTAATTTTTTTATTTCCTTTTCTTGGAATATGGGAATTTTTAAAATCATAATTTTTACTTTTAAAAAATTAAATGATTTTAAAATTATTTTTCACTGTTGATTTTAAAATTATAAAAATCCATTTTTAAAAATAGGTTTATAATTATGTGGTTTTTCCAATTTTTTTCTGCTTTTAGTTTTCTAAAATTTATTAATTTTTTAAAACAAATAAAAATTTTTGAAAAGAATTCTGCTTTTATTTTTCTAAATTTATTCTAAAATTTATCATAATTTTAAAAAGACTTCAATACTTTAAATTTACTATTTTTTTAAAAAAAAATATTTTTCATTTAATGAAAATGATGGTTACTCACTTCCACAATTATCAACATGCAGTCTTAAAATTAATTTTTTTAAAATAAAATTTTAAAACTTGAAATTTGGAATAGATGAAGAGGTAGTTGTTTTTTTTAATCATGATTCAGTTTGAAAATTAAAATTAAAATTGTCAATTTTTAAATAAAAATTAAAAAATCCATTCTTAAAAGTTGATTTAAAATTATGTTGTATTTCAAAAAATATTTTAGGCAAAATTGTATTTTTGGTCCCCCAATTTGTCTTCAATTTCGATTTTGATCCCTTTACGAATTTTGTCCTCTTATTTTATTCCACCATGCAATTTTGATCCATCAATCTAGAATTGGACGTTGACTGTTACACATGAATGTTGACTGTCATGTGTCACGTTCTTATTGGATGATAACTGTCATGTGTCATGTTCTGATTGGATGTGGAATCCATGGAAGATGAAATGCATTGTTGTTATCAATGGTCAATCAGAACATGATACTTGACACTCATCATCCAATAAGAATGTGACACGTAACAATCAATATTCTTTTGTAACAATTAACTTCCAATTTTGGATTGGAGGACCAAGATTGTCTGATTGAATAAAATAGGAAGATAAAATTCCTCAATAATTTTAAAAGAAGACCAAAATCAAAATTGAAAACAAATTAGAGAACAAAAAAAATGCAATTTTATCTTTTTTTATACTAATAACATGTCAAGTCAAAACAAGTAATGAAATATTATCTTTAACATTATTCAATACTACGTATAAGTGTCTAGGTGTCTGAAATAATTATAGAATGTACAAAAAATAATTAAACTAATAATAGAAGAGTATAATGACAAATTTATCTTTCTATGAATCATTCCAATTTCAACTTTCTTCTTCTACAACCCATCAAGATCCATGTTGGTTTGTCTCCATTGAAAGCCTCTTTGGAATATTTGTCTTCTTTAGCGAATCAAGATGCATTTATTTCTTTTAGATTAAGTCAGAAAAGATAAAAGAAATTATTTTATTTTTTAAATATAGAACAAAATGCCTTTCAATTTTTTTTTCAACGTGATTTCTTTCATTGTGTTAGACATGTTTTTACTTGAGAGGTTTTGTGCATTCCCTACATGGTCCAAATTGATGAAATAAAGACTAATCACATTCTCTTTTTGGAGTAAAACAAAATGCCTTAAACCCAAATTTAAAATTTGAGAACAATTAGTCCAAAATGATAAAATGCATAGAGAGAGATAGTGATTCAAATTGCAAGAGAAAAAATTGAAGGAAGTATAATATCGAAATTTGGTGTCTCTGAGGTAGATGCAATAGATTTTAGGATGCTTATTGGTTCAATCCAATATCTCTATAAATCGTTCCATTTGTACATATAAAAACAAAAAATAACATATATAACAATAGTATGTTCTGTAGTTCCCGATTTATGAGAAGAAAAATGGATTAAAAAATGAGACTTGTGCGAGATGAAGTATGAGAGTTGTTACCGATGAAAAACTACATGTAATTTTGTTTATGAAAAAAGAGAGAAAATTATTAAATTAAAAATGAGAGAAAATTAAGAAGCAACTGTCATGTTTCATCGACTGTATGTGATATACGGTTGTGTTGTTGTGTGGGAGGAGGAAAGATAGTGTGCGGGAGAGAATAGTGACATGCAGTTATATTGGAGGAAAGCACTTACGTTAGAGGAAAGATATAATATAGTTATTTATCTATTGTTATAGATAAGAAATTTGATGTTTTCTTAAAATAAGATTAAGTTGGTTATTCTTAAAGCACAATTTGGATTAGTTACTTCCAGTGTATTTTTTTTTATCCTTAACTAAACATGGATTTATTTATCGATAATACATGGACATAAACGTTAAGTCAAGAGACAAAAAAGTGATACTTTTTTTATCTATTTTTATAAATGAAGACTTAAATATATTTTTATTTTATAGTTTAATATTTTTTTATTTCCGTTCTACAAAATATTTTTATTTGTTTTAGTCCATCAAAAATATGTTTATTTTATTTTTTGTCCTTAATATATTAAACATTAAAAAAAATATTTTCTAAAATATTTTAAAAATAAAAAAATACATTTTATAAGAATAAAATGAAACAAAAATAAAAAACGGTTAATTACATAGACGGAAAATATGATTAAACCTTTATAAGAATATATTTTGACTAACACTCACAAGTCACAAGCAATGCACTGAGTGCCTTTCACTTTTCGCCCTACCTTACCTACCATAACATGATCCCACGACCTCACTCCTTTCATTCTCACTCATGACTTCCAAAACGGACGGTTTCACTACCTGTCACCGTCACCCTTCCACACCCGTAACCGGTTTCTGTGCCTCCTGTCTCCGCGAACGTCTCGCCGGCATCGATTCCTCCTCCGCCGACTCGCCGGAACTCCGCCGCACCAAGTCCTTCTCCGGCCGCACCGCCGACGCTCCATCCTCCTCCGCCGCCCCGGAGCCCCGCCGCAGGTCCTGCGAGGTTGGACTGCCGCCGCTGGGCGGCTTGCTGTCTGACCCCTTCAACGTTGCCGACAAGAACAAGAAGCCTCCGAATCGGACAGCTGAGATCTGTTCCGGCCCCGCCGGCGTCGGAACCGGAGAGAACGAGGGCGGCAACGCGGTTAGAGTTTCTGGCGATGACGACGGAGAGGGGAAGACGATGAAGGAGTTCATAGATCTCGAATTGCGGGACAAAAAGAACACAGGGAGAGATTTCAGAGACATCGCTGCGAGTTTTCGAGATGCGGCTTCCGTTTTCAGCAAGGGATTGATGAAATGGCGACGGAAAGAGAATCCGAAGAGAAACCGCAACAACGACGGCGCCAGTGCCGGCGTTGGTTCGGTCGAAAAGCTAGGGTTGAGGACATTGCATGAGACGCAATCGGAGGTCGGAGAATACGGTTTCGCGTTAGGTAGAAGATCGTGCGACACTGATCTGAGGTTATCCGTGGACGATTCGCGGTTTTCGTTCGAAGCTCCTCGAGCTTCTTGGGACGGTTATTTGATAGGGAAAGCGTTCCCTAGGGTTTCCCCAATGGTTTGTGTTGGTGATAGGGTTTTGCTTGAAGAAGAGGGAGAAGAGAGTTTGGAGAATGGTGAAGAGTGTTGTCCTGGTGGTTCAGCTCAGACTAAGCATTACTATTCAGATTGGCATAGGAGGAGAAGGAGTTTCGATAGGTCGAATTCGCGTAAGAAGCCGTTAATGGGGGATGTTGATGAATTGAGAGTGATATCTAATGCTAAGGTTTCCCCTGCCTCCACTGAGTTGTTCTATGGGGCAAAGGTATTGATAACTGAGAATGATTTGAGGGATGCGAATTTGAAAACGTCCAATAGTGTTCTATCTGATAGTGTAATGGAGTCTGCTTCTAAGGATGATGCTTGTGATGCTGCATATGGGGATGGCCAAAAGGGATTGAACAGGTTTCACAAGTGGGGTAAGTGGTGGTGTAAATTAGGGATAGTGCAGAGGAGAAGAGAAGATAGGTTGGGAGAAGGAGAGTATGCTGGTGGTGGTGATATGGTTAATGAGCCAATTGCAGAGTCTTGGCAGAAGCTAAGGAGGGTGGTTAATGGACAAGCAAGCGAGTCGGTTTGTGAGAAGCTTATTCGTAGCCATAGTGTTTGTTGTAGAGATCCTTGTAGAACGGTGGGTTTAGCCAATGGCTTTGTGGGTTCTGAGACTAAAGGCCATGTTTTCAATGGAAGGCAGAAGTTTATGCTTCAGAGGAACCGGAGTGTTAGGTATTCACCAAGTAATGCTGACAATGGCTTGTTAAGGTTCTATTTGACACCCTTGAAAAGCTATAGGAGAAGCAGGTCTGGAAAGACTAGCTTAAAGAGTTCAAATCCAACAGCCAGAAGTTTCTTTTGAGGCTGTAACTAATGGAAGTATATCTGGTTGTATAAACATATATAATGAAATTGTTTCTTGTCCTTGCAATCAAAGTACTTCACATTGTTAGATTGCATCACAATAGAGAGATATAACTGTTGAAATCTGGCTGGTTGCAGCTGTTCTCATGATGTTGGTAGCAGAATAAAACATTCATTCTGTGATACTATTGGCACTGTAAATTTCTGATTGCATACTAGCCTAGGAGTAAAAATAGTCTTCGACAATTGATTTTGCTAGAATTTGTTACAAGAAGCTTTTAAATCATGTCAAGATGTAGGTTAAGTTTTTAAAGCCAGTTCAGATAGCAGTGAGTATTAAGTTTTATCCTCCAATTATGGTTCAGCTATGCTATTGTTATGGATGCATGAACTAAAACCACTTGTGAATTTCTGTAACTACTATGATATGAACCTAATTTCTGTTTTTTTCAGGATGTAACTTTTCTCTTTATTTTAAATTAAACTTATATGCTTTAAATTATTTAAATGTTCTTATTCTTGTTTTATAAACTTGAAATTAGAAGGGGAAAAATGGGGGTAAGCCTATTTGATTGCTATGATAACAATATAGGATTGTAAATTAATTTCATGTGAAATTTCATAAATGATCTATTTGACAATGGTCTTTGCAAAATTCAAGCGATAGGAGAGGTCAAATTTGATAATTTATGACAAGATTTCTTGAATTTGTAGAACAGCAGACTGATTATTCCTTTTATCATCAATGTTTAATCAAACACTTAACACAGCGAAATGCTACTTATTCACCATGATGCACAAGTTTCCTAACGTGTACTACAATACAGCCATAGAATCAGTTCATGTATCATCAGAATGTCACTGGCATTCACTCATTGTACAATTATTCAACATCAAAACCATTCTCCATAAGTTCAGTTTTGAGCTCATTCTTCATCCTCAACCACAGCTTCTGAGCTTCCTCATCAAAATTCTCCTTATCACTCTCAGCCTTCCCTTTTGGACTATTAGTTGTTCCGATCATCTTTCCCTTGGCAATGAACTCCTTCAATGCTTCTTCATGCTCCTTCAGTTGTGGCTTCAGTTTCCCCCACCCCAGTGATGAATTGTTATTGTAGAGCCACAGAGCCCCAAGTACTGCATAGGTGCAAAGTAAGCCTTCCCAACTCGTTTAAAAAAGTAGTAGTCTTCTCTTTCCAACCCAATATTCTTCAGGTATTTCTTGGCATTCATTGAACTAAGCAGATGAAAACCTGCGTTGGAAGATAAGCATATCAAACAAAACAAAATAAATGCAATGAAACAAAAAGAAAACCGAGTTTCTGTTTCAGACATTTCATCAAACAGCTGATAAGCAAAACATAGGTTCAGCTGAAAATGAAATGATTCACTGTATTGAACATAAGAAAGGTACCTGTTTTGGGGTCCCGAAAACGCTTAGGGAACATTGCAATAGTTCAAGTTTGACAAGTGTCCTAGATTACGGTGGGGTTGTTTCTCTGTTAATGATAACCTTTACCATCAAAAGCTGGCAATAAGGTAACGGGGTTGCTAGAAATTAAGTGTTTTATGGCTGAAATTTGAAAACTTAGATTTAACAATAAATAAAAACTTGGATTTAACAAAGAATCTTAACAGATGAGCAACAAGTCGAAAATTCGTGGTTGTAAGTGAAAATTGTCAAAGCATTGTTATATGTTTGGCACATTCTCAGTGAATTTCACGTATGTCTTAATTGGATGGACACGGGGACACGCAGTCCTCTGGTCCTCTTTCCCCCATCCAAAAAAAAAGTCTTTCAGATTTAGGAAAAAATAACATATGTTTTTCTATTTATTTTGTGGGAAATCTAGGACATACTTTTTTGTTATTATAATTTTTTTATTGAATTATTAGTTTTTACATATAGTGAGCATATAACATTAGAAAAACAATTGAATTTAATAAAATTAAGATAACATGTGTTGTTAACAAAACAATTATTATTGTTACACAAATATATTGTTGTCTGAATCAAAGTAAGATAATTGTTGAATCATACATGTAATTCTTCAATTATTCTTCATATGTACAAAATATTTGATCAAAGAAAATAAAAATAAAAAGAATTCAGTATATTGAAGTTGATAATAATAATAGGATTTTTAATAAGACTTTTTACAAAATGTTTGTTTCTTATTTTTATCATTTAGTTTAAATTGTATCATTTTTTTACAAAAAATTAAATTGTATCATTTAATTCATATTTAAGGTTTAATAATGTATGATTAAATAATATTTAAGGCAAACTAATCATTTAATTCATATTTAAATATTTTCATAACTGTTAATATATTTATTAGTTGCAAAATTTAATTTAAAAAGAAAATAATTTGGAATGTGATACGTTAGATTATATTTGCAAATTCTATTTCCCAAAATTTTCTTTTTTAAGATAAATAATATTGTTGGATCCATTTCTAAATTAAAATTAAAGATTTTATAAATCATTTTACTAATGTTTAATATTATACATGAAGATTGTTACTCGGCAATCATATATTTAATATATTGTCATTAATATTTATGATTAAGCAATATAATTTTATTTACGTTTAGTAATCAGTAAATTATTTAAATATTTTAAGAAAAGCTATATGTAATGCGGTTTCTTATTATCATCTAGTGAAGAAACATAAAGTAACAACATTTGCATTTGGACCAGTTTTGTATGCTAATTCACAGGAGATGTTACGTGCACCCAGCAATATTGTTGGTGCACCCAATAAATAGTGAATGGGCGAAATTGCTCTTATGCAATCCCGTCTTTCGGAAGAACCTTCTTCCGGAACACGTTCTGGAAGACGTCCTTCCGAAATAACTTCCGGAAAAAGAAGGTGGACTTCCAGAAGAACTTTCAGAAGAAGTTTTGGAAGGACGTCTTCCGGAACGTGTTCCAGAAGAAGTTGTTCTTCCGGACTAACCTTCTTCCGGAAGTTATTTTTTAAATGATTTTTTTAAATGAAATTTTTTTCTAATAAATCAATTACGTTATAAAATAAATAATATTATTATACATAAATTATTAGTATACATAATTATGACTAATATTTGTAATTCATATTTTACGTGCATGTAAATTTGAATAATAAATTGTGTGACAATTGAGTATAATTTGAATCATACAAATTACTTAATTTGTATATTTTTTTAAAAAATATAAAATATTTACTATGATAACATTTTATTTGTATTACAAAACTTAATATATAATAAATAAATAATTTTAATTTTATAACAACGTGAAGTAAAAATAAATTTCATTTTATAATAATAAGCAGAAATAAAATAATATTTAATGAGTGAATAGGCAATTTAGTCCCTGAGATTGTAACCACTTTGCATATTAGTCCCTGACTTAAATTTTAATTCATAATAGTCCCTAACTTTACATAAGTTTTGCAAAATAGTCCCTGTCGTTAAATTCTCAGGTGACGACGTTAGTGAGGTGTATAGGTGGCAATTCAGTGCCACGTAGATTGTCCAACGGGGCACTGAGGTCTGCATCTATAAATTCTCTCTCACATGCAAGGTTGCTTCTTCTTCCCCAAAAAAATTAGGGTTTACGAAGCTGCTGGTTGCTTCTTCTTCTTCTTCCCACGCTGAGTTGCTTCTTCTTCTTCTACTCTGAGGCTCAATCCCTGCTGCTTGTTCACTTGATTTGTCCATGTCTGCAAGTGGCAGTTGTTGTGCATTTTCTGGTAGTTTCATTCGGCAATGCCACCATGGAAGACGTGCAGCTATTCGAACTGCAAGAACAAGGAGGAACCCAGGAAGGTTATTCTATACTTGTGCATTACCCCAAACAGACCCAGATAACTGTCAATTTTTTCAATGGGTTGAAGAAGAAAACCAACTTTCTAATTTGTCTTCTGTCTCAAGAGAAACAATGGTAGTGGCTGATTTGAGGCTACAAATTGAAGCTTTGCAGAAGAAAATGAGAAATTTAACAAACATTGTGTTGTTAGGTTTTTCATTTTTAATTGTAATGTTAGTTTTAGGGGGAATGTATTTTAGGTAAAATGTGTAATAGCAGCTTTTGATATTGTAATTGTTGTTTTGCTGAAGAATTTGTAGTAGGAAGTAGCTTTTGTAGTGTAATAGCAGCTTTTGTTGCTACTGTCAATTGTTGTTTTGCTGAAGAATTTGTAATAGGAAGTAGCTTTTGTAGTGTAATAACAGCTTTTGTTGCTACTGTCAATTATCCATTTCAATTAAATATAATTTGTTGGTGAAATTTGTTGCTGAAATTTGCAGTTTATTAAATATAATTTAATAAAAGAAAGAGAATTAGGTAATAAGAAGCAGATGGCACAAGAAAGAGAAGTTTATTAAATATAATTTGTTGTTATATAACTTTTTGAAGTTATTGAAGTAGCACTAAACTAGGTGGTCCTACTCCAACTCCAAATCCAACACAGTGTATAATTTATAAAAGAAAGAGAAGAAACATGACTTTAGATCAATTTCACATAATATTTGACATCCCAAAGCATGGTAGTTAGAAGCAATTGTTCAGTAGGCCATAATGTTTACATCATTTCACATGCCAGTGAAGCTTTCAAAATATACAACTACACATCCTAATATCAAAATGCAACAAAAAATGCTTCTTCAGTTTTCTTCATCAGCAACCTTCAAACTCAGCAACCTTCAAAATGCGCAACAAAAAATGGGTCTTCAGCAACCTTCAGCAACCTTCAAAATGCAACAAAAAATGCTTCTTCAGTTTTCTGCATCATCTTTATCAGCAACCTTCCTTTGTTTGGCTCTTGTTATGGTTAGCTTATTCCTTGCTATTGGTGGAACCATAGTTGCAGGGACCTACATGTAAATGCCAAACATGAATAATTGTAATATCTAAAAATGGAGTGCTGCAACAAATTAGGTTGAGATAAAACTACTTTGTTGTGACAAATATTTACCATCAACTCCATGTCACTATCTTGTGACAAATGAGGCTGAGATAAATTAATCTCCACCGGATCTTGTTGAACATGAGCAGCAGCTTCTTCAGTCTCATTCAAAGCTTGTTCATCTTGAGATAATAGGTGGTCATCCTCATTTGAAGTTGATGGTGCAACATATTTCTTTGGCCTAACAGGAACTCCAATATTTTTACAGCTTCTAATGTTATGATTGGTTTGGCCACACCTTCCACATGTAAACTCAGCCAATTTCCTCTTTAGCTTATGTCCTGTGACATTGTCCTCATCTACAGATCTCCTTCTATTTTTCTTTGGCCTTCCTCTTTGGACCCTTTTATGTGGTGGAACAGGGTTGTGTATACTGTGTCTGGGCCCAATATTGTGGTCCTTGGACTGGTTCAATAAAATGCTGGTATGTCTTATTATAAGCTTCTATTGACAGCCACTCATGGCACATGTCCTCAGGCTTCCCTCCTTTGTGAGTTATTGTTGCAATGACATGTCGGCATGGCATCCTTACATCAAAGTTGTAAAATCAGCACACAAGTAGGTTAGGAATGAAAAAAAAAAAACTATAAAGAACACAACCTGTTAGTTGCCATACTCCACAAGTGCATGTCCATTCACCTAAATTGACCTCAACCTTATTCCCCCACATGTGGACCTCACATCTCAGGCCCATGTTATCACCACACCAAATGGGAGTCCATTGATTAGCAAAATGAAATTCTTTTTCTAGTCTTTTATACTGCACTGGACATAATGGTCCAGGCTTTCCAGAAAGTTTAACCTTGTGGGCAGCCATGGTTCTCATGATATAACTTCTAATTTCTTCAAGCATTGTGATAATAGGCTTGCACCTATACTGCAGAATTCTGGAATTGAATACCTCACAAGTGTTGTTGCATATATTGTCCACCTTGGGTATTGTACTGAAGTGGGCTTTTGTCCATGCTTGTTTGGGCCATTTATTCAAATACTCCCAAGCCTGGCAGTTGATTGTCTTCAAATGGGCCATATGGCCTTCAAACTCAACAACAGTAGTGGATTTTGCACATTGCCACACAATTCCTTTAAGTTCCTTGCTTTTCCATTGCTTTGTAAAATTTTTCCAAAGATGCAAGACACAAAATCTATGAGGTGCACCAGGCATGACTTCCTGTAAAGCTGGAATAAGTCCCTGAAAAATTGCAGCAAAGTAGTAAATACTTCTGGACTAGTCCCTAACTTATGTCATTAACTTCAATTAAATACCTAACTTATGATAACAATTGCAAATCACACCATGTCATACCTTTTGCATGTCTGACATGAAATTCCACCCATTCTGTATGTAATCCCCAAGATCTTCATGCAGCAAAGTTAAAAACCATTTCCAATTGTCTTTGTTCTCAATGTCCACAACAGCATAAGCAATAACATAGATGTGGTTATTGCCATCAAGCCCAACAGCAGAGAGCAAGTTTCCTCCAAATGCACTCTTTAGGAAACATCCATCTAGACCTATGAATGGTCTACATCCAGCAACAAACCCCTTCTTACAGCCAGCAAGACAAATATATAGCCTCTGAAATTGTGGTGGACCTTCTGGACTTGGCACTGTGTTGATCTTAACTGTTGATCCAGGATTGCTCCTCAACAATTCATGTGCATAATCAAATACTTTGGCATATTGTTTCCTCTCATTCCCTTCCACTAATTGTTTTGCTTCTTTCATGGCTCTCCACATCTTTGTAACTTCAATGTGCACTCCAAACTCTTGCTTGAAATATTCCAAAGCTTCAACACATTTAAGGGTTGGCTGCATTCTGAGTTTTCCCTCAAGCTTACTGACCACCCACTGTCTATTTGCTTGTTTGTTGTTCACTTCTCTGCAGCAATTATGGTTATGCTTAAATGTCTTTATCTGAAAAGAGTTTCTAACTTCATTCTTTGCACAGTAGATTTCCCAATCACAAAATGCCTTCTTGCATTTTGCTCTAGCCCTCTGTTTATCATTCTTCTTCCACTTGAACTCCCTGCCCATCAATATGCTATACTCCCTCAAGGCAGATTTAAATTCATCTAGAGTACCAAAATCCATCCCTAATTCCAACTTCTGTTCACCAACTCCACTACTTTGACTATATTGAGGATAAACTTCAACATCCTCATCTTCATCATCACTACTAATGGGGATATGGGGATATTAAGTTCCTCTGAATGATAACCATCTGTCTCAACTTCAGCTTCAACTTCATTCAACATACAAGAGAAATTTATAAACCACTCAGCATCTGTCTCATCACTGTCAACTTCCTTTTCCTCCTCACTATCAGCAACATCTCTTTCTTCACCACCAGCATCTCTCTCCTCACCAGCTTCAACATCCCTCTGCTCACTACCATCTCTTTGCTCACCAACATCAGTATCCCTCTGCTCACCACCATCCCTCTGCTCACCAGCATCCATCTACTCACCAGCATCCATCTGCTCACCAGCATCTCTCTGC
The DNA here is from genome assembly GCF_000004515.6 of Glycine max. NCBI lineage: Eukaryota > Viridiplantae > Streptophyta > Magnoliopsida > Fabales > Fabaceae > Glycine > Glycine max. The sequence goes on from NC_038247.2 coordinate 29,394,769, forward strand.
TCTCCAGCACCAACATCTGCATCAATGGTGATCAAGTAAAAATTAATCATATTAATTAATTATGGTAACCATGTCAGACCAAGTACAGATGAATTAAAACTTACCTTCCTCATGGCCAGCAACAAGTACATCATCTAAATCATCCTCATTCTCAACAGCTTTTCGAATTGGATCACATTCCAAGTACAACATCTGTGGGACTTCTTCTAAAATTGGATCTACTTCATGATGAAAATAAACATTTATCTCATTCTCATTTTCAAAAGCATCCCTAACTAAGTGTAATATATCTCCATCAGTTGTACAACTCCTTAACCCATGATTAAAATTTAAGTCCTTATCAATCAACCAAAAACATTCTCCTATATTGCTATACTTCTTACAAGCTCTCACCAGATCATATAAGATAAATGCATTCAGGCAATCTGCAGATATATCCTCCCAAACGTCAAATTCGCCGCCTATATATTCAACCTTTCCATCACTGGCACGTGGAGTGAATCTTCCTCCATGGTGCAATACTAAAGTTATATTGTCATTCATTCTACACAATCAGAAACCGCAAACATTGTCATATATTAGGAAATAAAAAAACCTACCTCAAAAAACGCGAAGACATTGACATTTTCAAAAAGCGCGAAGACACAATCAGAAACCAAAAACATTGTCATCTATAAAAACAGAGCATCATAAACGAAAACAATAAAGGATCATAAACCTCCCTACGAAGCGCGAAGACAATGCAAATGAAACCCCTCGAACATATAAAACCCCAAATCAAACCACCAAAACAATGCAAACGAAATGAATGAAACCACCAACCTGATAAAAAGCGCGAACCCTCAATCACGAGAATGCAGGGGAGGGAAGAGCAAACCGCAAACAGTTAAAAAACCCTACAAGCAGTAAGACAGTGAAAGGGAAAATGGGTTTACTTCATTTTTGATTTCTTTTTAACCTAATTTTTCAATTCAGTCCTTGCCTTGTCACATAATATTGCTGACTTGGACTCAAACCTGCCACATTGGGATGCTTACGTTTGCCAGATAGACATTTGACTAACGGAGGAAATTAGATTTTAACAGCAGGGACTTATTTGCATAACGGAGGTAAAGTTAGGGACTATTATGAATTAAAATTTAAGTCAGGGACTAATATGCAAAGTGGTTACAATCTCAGGGACTAAATTGCCTATTCACTCAATATTTAATGCATAGTTAATGACGATTTTGTCCTTGTGTCGTATTTTTTTTTCCGTAAAAAGCTTTTGAAGTTTTGGTGGTCCCGTTTGTGTGTTTGAAGTAGCTGTTCAATGAAGGTTAAATATTGGTGGTACGCATTTCGTCGTTGTTGTTCCTATTTCGTCGGAGGTACGCATTTATTGGGTTTTTTTTGTGTTTTCGTGTTTAGATTTGGTAGAGAAGGTGAACAGTAAAATGGTAAAAACTTTTTCCGGAAGGAATGTGAACTACCGGAAGAAGTTGTTCCGGAAGAAGAACTGTGAACTTCCGGAACAACTTCTTTCGGAATGTTAATTTGTTTAATTTTTTTGGAATTCTGTTTTAAAATTAGTGAAAAAATTTATATGTATATATATATATATGAATATTATAATTTATAATATTTGTATTTGAAATTTTTGAAATTGTGGATAATTGGTTTAATTAGGTATAATGATTTTGGTATAATATTAAATGATTTAGGTAAAATAATTGTATTTTGTTGTAGTAGAAAAATGTTTTATTAGTTGTTAATTATAGTGTTAAGTTTAGTTTAAGTAAATAATTTAGTTATAAATTTTGAATGTATTTGTATTAGTTGTTAATATGTAGTCAATTTTTGGATGTGGTTATACGATAATTTGATGCATAATTTAATAATATGTCGTTAAGATGGACGAAGATCAATGGACGTATGACTATACGATGTCACAAGAAGTTCATATGGATTATGATTATGATAATGAAGAAAAATGTGGTGTGAATGAACCACATGTTGATTGTTCGAATGCTTTTAATACGTCTCAGGTAATCATGTTGATTAGTTTGAGTCATTTGGTTGAATTGATGTTTTGTATAAAAATTAATATGTTGGGGTTGCGTTGTAGGTATTTGGTACTCGAGATGATGTTTTGCAGTGGGCTCGAACAGTTGCCCATGAAAATGGATTTGTTGCAGTGATTATGAGGTCTGACACAGATACCGATAGCAGAGGGATAAGTTCATTTGTCTTAATTGGGTGTGAAAGGAGCGGTATGTACAAGTGTAGGAATAAAGAATTCGTTAGAAGAGACACTAGGAGTAGGAAATGTGGTTGTCCCTTCAGGCTTCGTGGGAAACCAGTGCATGGAGGGGAAGGTTGGATGGTGAAGTTGATCTGTGGGATTCACAATCATGAATTGGCCAAGTCCTTAGTTGGACATCCATACGCTGGACGATTGACTAAGGATGAAAAGAAAATTATTGCTGATATGACAAAGTTGATGGTGAAACCAAAAAATATCTTGCTAACATTAAAGGAACACAATGCCAACAGTTACACCACGATCAAGCAAATTTACAATGCAAGAAGTGCATATCGTTCTTCAATAAGAGGAGCTGATACCGAAATGCAACATCTGATGAAGCTTCTCGAACATGATCAATACATTCATTGGCATAGATTAAAGGATGAAGTTGTGGTGCGTGATCTATTTTGGTGTCACCCAGATGCAGTAAAGTTATGCAATGCATGTCATCTGGTGTTTTTTTTTATAGATAGTACCTACAAAACAAACAGGTACAGACTCCCACTACTTGACTTTGTTGGGGTGACACCAACGACGATGACATTCTCTATTGGGTTTACATATCTAGAGGCTGAGCGTGTTAATAATATTGTATGGGCTTTGGAACAATTTTGAGGTCTATTTTTAAAAAACGATCGCCTCCCTGTTGTTATTGTCTCTGACAGAGACCTAACACTGATGAATGCAGTGAAAACTGTGTTCTCGAAGTTTACAAATTTATTGTGCAGGTTTCGTATCGATAAGAATGTGAAGGCGAAGTGCAAATCTTTAATCGGTTAAAAAAATGCCTGGGACTATGTAATGGATAACTGGGGTACTTTGGTTGATTGTCCGTCCGAACACTAGTTCGCTGAGTCCCTTCAAAAGTTTCAAATTGCTTGTTTACCTTGGCCGATGTTCGTTGACTATGTTAACGAGACATGGATTATCCCCCACAAGGAAAAATTTATTACAGCATGGACGAATAAGATCATGCACCTAGGCAACACAACAACAAACAGGTATTAAGAACTTATTTTTTTTGTTAGTAAGGATTATTAATAAATGGTATTTAATTGTTGTATATTTTTCATGTTTGTTGTGTATTTTAAATGTAGGGTTGAATCAGCTCATTGGGCTCTAAAAAGAGTATTACAACATAGCCTTGGAGACCTGTGTAGTATTTGGGATGCCATGAACAATATGATCACGCTGCAATACGTTGAAATTAAAGTATCCTTTGAAACCAGTACGCATGTGGTTCAAGGGACGCTTTAAATGAGATTGCTTCTGAGGTTGAGCGTCTACGTTATCTCGGCAACAATCCCTCTTCTTGTGGTTGTGTGATGAGAAGCACACACGGTCTTCCTTGTGCATGTGAGCTTTCTAGGTATACTGCTGGTAGCATCCTAGTGGAGTTAGTCCATATTTTCTGGAGGAGACTTTGCTTTTCAGACCAAGGGTTATGTGAGGCCGAAGTCAGCATCAAGGAAGAGATTGAGACCATATCTAAAAGGTTTGAGGAATTTGATGTGTGTGGCAAAGTAACTCTGAAGAATAAACTTCGAGATATTGCATACCCTGATCATAACTCTATGTGCCCTCCTCCGTCAAAGGTCAACACTAAAGGTGCACCAAAGAAACCGATGAAAAGAAGTCAAAGATCCACAAAGCGTGATCCGTCTTACTGGGAGTATGTTGATGCTTTTCATTCTGTTCAAAGTAGCAAGTCTTTAGTTAAACGTAGTGCATCATGTTCTGAACCGCCTCAGCCAGCAAGGATCATCCCGATGTTGGATCAATTTACGCCATTCATACAAGGTTTCATTCGTGACGTAGTGGATGTGAAAACGGACAGTAACTGTGGATATCGGTCCATTGCCACTTTATTAGGTATGGGGGAAGATTCGTGGCCGTTAGTGCGTAACGAATTGATTAAAGAACTTGGCAAATGGTCGCATGAGTACATCAACCTCTTCGGTGGCATAGAGAGATTTGAACAATTAAAGTTGTCCCTACTTGTTGATTGGTTTTCCAAGGTATGTTTTTAGGTTATTTTTTTAAGAACAAACTTTAAATAACTTACACGTGTATGTTTGCTTGATTCAGGTTAGTGTGGACAAGTGGATGGATATAACGGAGATGGGATATGTGATTGCATCACGGTATAACGTAATAATCCTTGTATCATTGTCCCGACAACAAAACATGACATTTTTTCCTCTTAGAAGTCAACCACCACCCGATTGTTCTGGGCACCACATGATATGTGTCGGTCACGTGTTTGGAAATCATTTTGTTCAGGTACATTGAAGATAGTTAGTATAACAATTATGCAATGACTTCGCTGGTTCATTTAAGTTAATAATGTTTGTTCATGTACAACAGGTTTATTTGAAAGACCATTGTCCTTTACTGCCTCCAGCGTTGTTGTTGTAGAAGCAAAGCTTCATGATGAATTAAGAGTGATTCAAAGATGCTTTGATGATAACAAAGATGATAACAAAAGATGATGACAAAGGTGATGACAAAAAGCTCAAAGGTCAATCAAAGAATGAGTTCAAGATATTCAAAATAGAATCAAGAACACTTCAAGATTCAAGAGGAAAGTTGATTTCAAGAATCAAGAATCAAGATTCAAAAGATCAAGATTTCAAGAATCAAGATTCAAGAATCAAGAGAAGGCTTAATCAAGATAAGTATGAAAAAGTTTTCTCAAAAATTGAGTAGCACATGGATTTTTCTCAAAACATGTTTACCAAAGAGTTTTTACTCTCTGGTAATCGATTACCAGATTGTTGTAATCGATTACCAGTAGCAAAATGTATTTGAAAAAGTTTTCAAATGAATTTGCAACGTTCCAATTGATTTCAAAAAGCTGTAATCGATTACAATGTTTTGGTAATCGATTACCAGTGCCTTTGAACGTTGAAATTCAAATTCAAATGTGAAGAGTCACATCCTTTCACATAAAAGCTTTGTGTAATCAATTACACTAATTTGGTAATCGATTACCAGTGATTGTTTATGAGTAAATCAAAAGATGTAACTCTTCAAATGGTTTTTGACTTTTTCAAATTGGTTTTAAGTTTTTCTAAAAGTCATAACTCTTCTAAATGGTTCTCTTGACCAGACATGAAGAGTCTATAAAAGCAAGGCTTTGATTTGCTTTTCAATACACTTTTCCAATCAATCTTATACAATCCTTTACAAGCCTTGAATCTCTTTGAACTTCTTCTTCTTTGTGCCAAAAGCTTTCCAAAGTTTTCTGGTTTTCTAAACCTTGAAAACTTATGCTATTCATTCTTTTCATCTCTTCTCCCTTTGCCAAAAAGAATTCGCTAAGGACTAACCGCCTGAATTCTTTTTGTGTCTCTCTTCTCCCTTTTTCAAAAGAACGAAAGACTAACCACCTGAATTCTTTTGTGCTCCCTTCTCCCTTGTCAAAGAATTCAAAATGACACAGTCTGAGAATTCTTTTGATTCTTCCCTTTCCCTTATAAAAAAGTGTTCAAAGGACTAACCGCCTAAGAATTCTTTTGTATCCCCATTCAGAGAGTATCAAAGGTTTAACCGTCTGAGATCTTTGTCTTAACACATTGGAGTGTACATCCTTTGTGGTACAAGTAGAGGGTACATCTACTTGGGTTGTTGATTGAGAACAAGAGAGGGTACATCTCTTGTGGATCAGTTCTAGTGGAGAGTACATCCACTAGGTTCAAAGAGAACAAGGGAGGGTACATCCCTTGTGGATCTTTGCTTGTAAAAGGATTTTTACAAGGTTGAAAGAAATCTCAAGGACCGCAAGTTGCTTGGGGACTGGATGTAGGCACGGGTTGTTGCTGAACCAGTATAAAAACTCTTGTGTGTTTGTCTCTTTCTTCCTTACTCTTTTACTTTCCGCTGTGCATTTTAATTTCCGCTTTTACTTTTGGTTAAGTTTCTCTTCCACTCCTTATTCTCTTAATAACATAAGTAAAAGCCTTAGAAGAGTAATTTTTAATTAGTAAAGGTTTAGGAATAATTAATTCAACCCCTCCTTCTTAATTATTCTGAGGCCACTTGATCCAACAGTTGTGGTCAAGCAATTGTTATTCTCAGGCAAAGCAGTGGACAACTCCATATATTAGTAGAATGCAGCAGTACACAAGCTTGATGTCATTCAAAAGACACTATGTCGACCTAAATGAAGACTAAACATGCATTGTTTATGTAATTGTATTCATTATGCGATATAATTTGTTGTAAGCCATTAATAACCAATTAATATTATTAAGTACTCGTTTCGTTAAGAAAAAAATTGTTGGTCAACAAAAATCAATTACGCGTGTACAATACATCGTTGTCATAATTGACAACACATAATGACATGCATGCGTATTAAAGTTTGAGCGCGATACCACATTGACTGACTTGACTACACATTCTGAAGGAAACATAAACACGAAACAAGTTCACGTGTGTCTATTATTTTGTAAAAAAAGTGAAGCAATCTGTCGGTGAGAACCATGTATATATATGAGACATGGCTAATAAATCACACATTATCTTGCTTTCACATAGTCTCCCAACTGATACACAAAGTATGACATTTTTAGGAGAAACTAGCAGTTAGACGATTGTCAACTCAAGGTTGGTTTCATTTTTCCAAATGGATCGATTATTCACAATGATACTGGGGTTTACTTCCAAACTTCGACTCCGGTGCCCATTCGAGTACCAAAACAATGATTTTGCAAGCCTAAAAATCAGAATACACAATACCCTTCAGCTATCCGATAAACAATTTTTGGATGAAATTCACTACCGGTAGCCATTCACCATACAGGTAACCAAATTCGCTTTCAGTGTATGAAATTGATAAATGATGACGATGTCAACACAATGTTAATGTGTAATGATCAATTTTCTTGTGTTGGTCCGATTGAGTTATTATGCACCGTTGGAAGAACACCAGATGGAATAATAAACTTACTTCAACGCACTATGCCCGTATCATGACGCGATCCTGTATTACAACGGGAAATGGAACATGCCACCCAGAACAAATTTGTTGGATGCGCGTTCATAGGAAAAAATCCAAAGAAATTTCAAATTCCTTCCACATGTACCATCGATGAACCCTGAAGGATTTAATAAAACAAGTTGCACCTAAAGGGATTCCCCCTCTTAGAATTCATGAATCACAAACGGTAAGACTATTGTTTTTCCGCCAACTAGGTCGCTTTGAGTATTCAGATAAACTTATAAAATATGAAATAAATGAGCTGAACCAACGATGAAGTGCTGAAGGTGTTACTACAGTCTAACTACTGGAAAAAATATGGACCAATAGAAATTTTAGCTGTCTTTACTAAATATGTTGTTCGAAGACGAGGTACTGCGACATCGCTAAACGACTGAATGCATGTTATTTTTTGTTTTTCATGTAACTTTATTTGTTTACGGCGTGTTTAAATTCCATAATAAAGTTGAATGTGTTGTTTGAATGGTCCAAATATAATTTATTTTAATTGTTTGACCTTCAGACCTTAGCCATACTTAGAAGGGTCCGATTCCTATTTTTTTCGATTTTGTGCCTCTTTTCTGAGGTGTAATTCGCTTCATATGTGCCTTCGTCGTCAGCCACCGAGAAGCACGTGGGGACATCTCTTCGTACGCATCATCTGTGACGCACTGATGCACACTCGGAAAGTGCTCATAGATCCAGCACTACAAAAAAAATGAGGTTAACATAACATAAAAACATGTTTAAATCTTAATCCAATGTAACATATTTAAAAACACAAAATTTACCTGTAATAAAGTCAAGTACCCCACAATCTGCCGTGTCATGGTCCTAGAAGCTTCATCTAATTGGTCATACATATGAACCAGCGCGGCAACTCCCCAGGCATAACCACCACTCTGACCCAGGTCGTGAAAAGCCTCTAGATGCACCACATGAACATATGTTGCACTCTTGTTAGCAAAAAGAGTGCAACCCACCAGGTGCAACAGATAAGCAAGAGCTGCTACAATCCATCGTCGTGCCTCGCATCTCATCTCATAGATGTCTCGAACCCATCCCAGCCGTACATATGCCCCGCGTGATCGTGTTGTCTCGGCTCTAGCCTTCTCAGCAGACACCTCAAGCAACTCTATCAACAAAAATATCGCCTCGTCCACAAAAAGAGCATGAAAGCTATGGAAGGCGCCACTGATAGGCAAATGGAGGAGTGACGACACATCATCCAGTGTGATCGTCAACTCTCCTACTGGAAGATGGAAGGTGCTGGTCTCCCTATGTCACCTCTCCACAAATGCGGATATAAGTCTAGGATCGCCGGTTACAACTGAACACCCGATCAATGGACTTAATCTTGTGGCAGCAACCAATCCTTCAATCTCAGGCACTGGCCTCCCAATTAATGTCACCTTCCTCCCATGCGACACCAACTTCAACTCAGGACGTTCCTGAATTGAAGTACAAAGCATTCCAAATATACAAATATAAAAAAAAATTAATGACAAACAAATCAACAATAAGAAATAATTAACAAATTAAAATACTTGTCCACTCCAAATGGCATGTGCAACATGGTCGCAAATGAAGTCAGCACTGATGGGTCACGTGGCCCACCTGGGAATCCCTCAGCATCATCAGCATGTGACCCCTCACACCATCATCAGCCTGTACGTCCGCAGTCATCTCAGGTGCATCCTCAGCCATATGAGGGACATCCTCAGTCATGTGAGGAACATCCTCGATCATCTGATGAACTCGTTGCCTACGGGCTGATGCAGTAGACCTACGCCTCTCAGGAACATCAATTGCATCATGCTCATCCTGTCTATCTCTGCCTATAACCCTACCTATAGCACGACCTAAACCTCGTGTTTAACCATGATCTGCAAATCATGTAGAACACGTATTTTTTGGGTCAAATAAATATTCATATAATTATTTCAAAACATACACAACTTTCTTTATAAAAATAAAACAAGTTTATTTATAAAAAAATAAGACTAATTTAAAAAAAAATTCAAAACACACACAACATAATTTATAAAAAAAATAAACAACTTCATTTATAAAAAAAAACACAACTAATGTAAAAATAATTAATTAGTAAACATCCACAACTTAATTTATAAAAAAAAACAACTTCATTTATAAAAAAAAACACAACTAATTTAAAAATAAATAATTAGTAAACATACACAACTAAAATTATATATAAAAATAAAACAAAAATAATTAAAAAAATTCAAAACATACACAACTTAATTTATAAAAATAACCAACTTCATTTATAAAAAAAAGACTATTTAAAAAAAATCCAAAACACACACAACTTAATTTATAAAAATAAACAACTTCATTTATAAAAAAAAAACACAACTAATTTAAAAAAAATAATTAGTAAACATACACAACTAAAATCATATAAAAAATAAAAAAACAATTAAAAAAATTTCAAAACATACACAACTTAATTTATAAAAATAACCAACTTCATTTATAAAAGAAACACTAATTTTAAAAAAAAAAATTCCAAAACACACACAATTTAATTTATAAAATTAAACAACTTCATTTATAAACAAAAACACAAATAATTTAAAAATAAATAATTAGTAAACATACACAACTTAAATTATAAAAAAAACAACTTCATTTGTCATAAAAAAACCAAACCTAATTTTTTTTAAAAAAAATTCAAAAACATACACTACTTAATTTATAAAAATAAATAACAACTTCATTTATAAAAAAAACAATATTCTTTTAAAAAAATTCAAACTTCCGGAAGAAATGATTCTTCCGGAAACTTTTTGGAATAACCAAATGGTCATCCGGAACAAGTTCTTCCGGAAAGTTTCCAGAAGAAGATTCTTCCGGAGGACCCTTTGGTTCTTCTAGAAGAACCCTTCTTCTGGAAATTTTTCGGAACAACTTCTTCCGGAACTTTCGGAAGAAGGGTTCTTCTGGAAAGTTTTCGGAAGAGGGTTCTTTCGAAAGAACCAACTGTTCGAGGTCCGTGTTTTCACAATTTTTTCCGACGATGTCTTCTACCCTAAGGTTCCACTATCCTAGGCTAAATGCTACAAGACCATTGGACATTAAAGCGGAGGGGAGTTAGGGGAGACTAACCTCGAAGGCAAAAATGCAGCAACGACGGCTGGTCGGAGCAGAAGAAGAAGGTGCGGCTCGCGGGGAAGAAGAAGCAGCAGAAGAAGAAAAGAAAGAAGGCAAAGGCAAAAAGGTGGGGTCTTCCGGGAGGGATGTGCGCTTTTTTAAATTTTTACTTAAAGGGCAAAATGGCTCATTCACTAAATTGCTGGGTGCACCAGCAATATTGTTGGGTGCACCTAACATGTCCCTAATTCAGATTTCAAGCGATCTCCCCATTAGATAAAAAAAAAGTAATTTAAATTTTACTATGTCCTATCAAATCCAAATTTATGAATGAAACATTTTTAGTAAGAAGATATTAAAATTTAAGGTAATTACATTTATAAAATATTATAAATATATCTTTTTAGGGGTTAATTTTGTTGTGAAACTCCCACACCAATACATGCATTAAAAAAACGTCATCTTAGAAAATATTAACACATACACAATTGATAAACATGAAAAATCTCATAATATGATTATTATTTAAAAAAATATTATATAGAAAATACTTACAGAGACACACATGAGTAAAATTTTGTATAATTTTTTCTTCAATAGATATTTTTACATTTATCATTATATCACATCATGTTCAAAATCGATCAGATAAAAAAAACATAATAATAATGGGCTACATAAATTGATTTTTCATTTATAATGATAATTAGGAGATACATTATTTTTTTTACTTTCATATTTTGGTGAAGGATCCAACTCACTTTTTTTTAAACCCTTTCATGTACCTCATTATATTCAAACTTAAAATTTTAAATTATTTAATGTAAAATAACGTTTAGTATTCATTAAAACTTATTTATTTATTTTTTAATTTATTTTATTTATTTGTTTCTGAATTTGTGTAACCTTAAAAATTTATTTGTGGTGTTAAATTGATAGAGAAATACAAGGGATTGAAACTTACTGTTAAAATTCAAAATATACTTCATATAATATTCTTGTATATAAAATAATGTTACTGAATTATTTATATGTTTGTTTTCTTTTATGAGATGTTTGGTACATGGGAAGAGTAATTGAATTACATATTTATTTCAACAATTTAAATACATTTAACAACACTTTGTAACTAAAATTATTATTTTGTTAACGGTAACACATGCTATATTACTTTTATTAATTTGATTTTTTATTGTATTATTTATATGTCAAAATAAATAATTGAATAAAAAAATTGACTTTTATTTTGTTAGAGAACTATATTAATTAATAAAAAATTACCCAAATAGCAGGTGGTCTCCCCAATAGAAAAAAAATAGTCAGAATTTTATTTTATCCTGTCAATTTCAAATTTAAGAATGAAATATTTTAGTAAGAATGTATTAAAATTCAAGTTAATTACAATGGTAAACAAATACAGATGTATCATTATATGAGTTAATTTTATAGTAAAACTCCTAAATCAACAAGTGAATTTTTGTCTGGAAGAAGACGTCATCTTGTACATATTCTATAAATATTAAAACACACAGTTGATGGTAAATACAAAGAAACTCTAAAAAATACAAAAAAAAAAATATATTATAAAATCTACATATCGGGTTAATAAGACGTCATCCAAATTGATATTCAATCTAATTGTGTTGACTTCCTTTGAATTATTTGCAGCACACAATTCATTCCTCAATTAATGTGACCTCTCCGCATGCCCTTCCCAAGAAAACAATACAAATAAAATTTTGATAATTTTGTCCTTGAGAGTTGAGAGGATGCTACCATTACTATTCTATCACAAAGGGTTCAAAATCAGGCGAATGAAAAAAATTGTTGAATAACAATGGATTACATTAATTTGTTTTATATTTAGTGACAATTACAATGTATATAAAAAAGAAATTAATATGTATTAATTATCTACTCATTAAAAAAGAAACGTAAAGCTTAATTTTTTTACTGCCGATAAACGTTTTCTAACTTTGGCCATCACACCTTAATTATCAATTTCCATTAATTGCAAATTAATTTTTTAAACTCCAGCCTTCACAGGTTAATTCGCAATTACATTAATTGCTAATTCCAAATGAATATAAGATACACACCGTCTATTCATGCAACACACTTTTTTTTTTAACATCATTAATGAAAAACTAATTTTTCAAAACTACCCCACGTTAATTTTCAAAAGGAATATACTATACTTGTTTTGCCTTTTCATCCAGCACACCTTTTTTTTTAACAACACCAATGTAAAATTGCTTTTTTCAACTACCTCCACTCTTATCCTTTTATATATATAAAGATAAGTCTTTCAATATGTTATTTTTAATTTAACATGATTTTTTTTTGTCTGAAAACAATTTTAAATAAAGTTTTCAAAAATAAACCATTTCATTTTTTAAAATAGTTTAGTTTTTAAGTATTGCTGGATAAAAATTTCTATAATGATAACCAATTAAAAATCATTTAACTTGTGGTATTGACGCATTAGTGTAAAGTTTGCTGTGAGGAAATGATCTGTAAAGAAAAAATCTGTGTTGATTTTATCCGGTGTAAAAAATTTTAAAAGTTAACCGTATATATTTTTTATAGTAATCTTATGATATGATTGCATTACAATATCTTTTTTATCCATGACACTTCATAAGCCTAAAGTTCGAGGCAATATGAAAGTTGTTCTTAGAATACTCCATTTTTTAATTACTTCCAACAACAACCTCTTGTGTAGTGTAGTCCGCTATGCTGTTTCCTTATCTGCGGGTGTGCGAGAAAGAGACAACATATTTCATTCTTCACTTCAGTAGATAAAGGAGTAGCTACTATTAACAGAAGATAAAGGAGTAGCTAAGAAGTAATGGTGGCTTCTGTCTCTTCACCAAGTGGTTTAGGATCAGAATCTTGATTGAGCCTTGAGTGTAAAATAAATCATTTGAATGCGAATGAATTAATGTTTGATGCTTAAGATTTTTTAGTAATACTGATTTTAATAGTAACATCTCTTGCAATGCCTAATTAGAACAAATTTGTTTATTGGGAACAATTACGTTAAAGTTTCAGGTAGCAATTTAACTCACTGACATGAAATTTTATGTAATATGACGTCTACATGAAACGGGGCAAGCATTGGTTAACTTCTTTCATGTTGGAATATCATGCCAAAGCATGTTGGTGAGAAAGATCAGACACATAATAGCAGTGGTGATAGTAACAATTTTACATCATTTTTTCAAGGATATGACATAAGAGATTACAGTGTAGGTGAAAAACAAGACTACAAGTGAAGGAAACTTCCAATGTGATTATGTAAAGAAACTACTTTCCAATGTACAACTTAACCCACTTTTCAGCGCAGAGTTCCCACAGGCCTCTTATATGTATACAACATAGACACTACAAGGAATGCTATCAAGTTCACCACACTTAGCAATGCCAATAGCCAGAAGAAATAATCTATGTGACCGAAGTTCAGATTATCAGGTATCCACCCAGGACGTCCATTCCTAGTGGTGATCTTTGTCACAATTGTCACAAGAAGAGAGCTCAAGTACTGTCCGAGAGCGACGGTGGTGAGTGAGAGAGCAGAACAAAAACTTCTCATGGCATCAGGGGCTTGCTCATAGAAGAACTCCAACTGACCAATGAAATAGAAGACTTCTGCACAGCCTATGACGAAATATTGAGGAACCTGCCAAAATATTGTCATTGGTATCTCCTCAAGTTGATAGTAATCATGCCTCCTCACCATTCTAAGCCTTATGAGCTCCAATATTGCTGCTGCTACCATGGAAAATATGGATATGAAGAGGCCAATTCCCATTCTTTGGAGCTGAGTTAGGCCGTTTTTGTACCCGGTGAACTTTCTAGCAATTGGCACAATGATCCTGTCATACACTGGGACCCAAAATATGACACTGAGGGTGTCAAAGATTGAAAGTGAAGCTGGTGGGATTTTGAAAGTGGAGTTGCCAACACGAGTGTCCATGGTTTGTCCTTGCAACACAAATAAGGTGCTCATCTGACCATAGACAGTGGAAAATATGATGCCGGTTGCCCATACAGGAAGTAATCTTAAAATGGATTTCAGCTCTTCCACTTGAGTTACAGTGCAAAGTCTCCAAGGGTTTGTTGATTCCTTCACTTTATCTGACCGTGCTAGCACTGTTGCTTTGTCAAAAAATCTATTACACACAATAGGAAAAGTGAATAAAAAAATTTGATAAGTCAATATGCTAATATGTCTAACGACAAAACTTAGATACAGTTTTTTAATTACTTTTCATGCTGTTCTCCAAGAATTTAAATTTCATCTCGGTAATCTGTGTTATAAAAGTTTACATTAAAGATTAACGTAGATTACTGAGATGAAACTCTAATTTTGATTTAAGAACACCACCAAAAGGTACTTAAGGAACTGCATCATGTTTTGTCGAATGTCCAGTAGATCAAAAGAAACCAGCCCTTGTATAATTTGCTAGGATAATATTTTTTCAGTTTCTCACTGAACAATTGAAAAACTAGTGATCATAAGATTGTCCTATTTTGATATGATAGCATGTGAAATGGCATGAATGTGGACTAAACTAATTAAAAGCCCCCTGCCTCTCTATACTATATAATGTAAGTGTGACTTCAAAGTTGCTTCTGATCGAGTAAGTAAAAAACTACTACTTGGTAATCTAGAAATTTGTTGTCATTTCTTAATTTACCTTAACTCATCTGTGTGATCAAGCTTTCGGCTTCCTTTTATAGCAGACTCAGTTTCAGCAGTCTCATATAAAAGTGACTCATCAGCAGGTACTTCAACCTTGTACTTTCTTATGGATGCCACTACCACCTGACAGATTCTAGTGAGGGCACTGCCTCCAGGCTTCTGATTCCTATACAACCTAGTGCCTGAAAAGAAACTCACCACGGCAATTGCCATGGCTACAGCAGGAATACCAAATCCCCATCCCCAACCCACATTATCTTGTATCCAAACTAATAGAGAAGATGCAATAAGAGCACCAATGTTGATTGAGAAATAGAACCAATTGAAGAAAGAACTCTTGTGTTCCTTCTCAGCAGGGTCAGTGTCATCAAACTGATCTGCTCCATAGGATGAGACACAAGGCTTAATGCCGCCGGTGCCAAGAGCAATAAGGTAAAGAGCTAGGAAGCACACTGCACTCTCTAGAGTAGTAGCATGACAGTTTTCATCTCCATGTCCATGACATGTTGGTTTTATGCCAGGAACTGACGCAGACAATGTCAACAGTGTCATTCCCTGATGCAGTCAATTTTTAGATGTTGTTTGACAGGCAAGAAGTTACAATTTCACAAAAAAAATAAAATAGACCAGTTTGCACACATTATTGTTATGTTGATTGACTTCACCTCATGAATTCGGGAACATTTTATTGGGGGATCTAGGGAAGATGAATATGATATGAGATACATATACAATACAAAGTTTAAATATAATTATTGTGATATTCTAATTATTTTGACATAAAATTTAAAAAATAAAAGAAAAAGTTATAAAAATGTATCAACAAATATTTGAAATGTCTATGCAGTTTCATATAAGAAATTATTACATGATTTAGGACCACTACATGTATATGGTCCTGACCATTCTCTACGTGACATGTAATAGAATTTTCCAATTTAAAAGACAAAATCAATAAAACTTAATTACATTTCATGTGAAAATTGGTCTAGACCATGATAGTTTCTAATCATGTAATAATTTCTACCGATATAGATATGTATCTGACATGGTTAGAACACTAAAGGTTTAGAAATGTCTGTGCTTCAGGTGGAAATTCTCTTTCTTAATTTAATTTATTTGGAATCATTGTTAAATGTCAAAGTGATGTTATAAGCTACAAGGAAACTTTCAACAAAACCCCAGTTTCAGTGCCCACTCGATGAATTCCAAATCCATATCCCTTTTTCAGCAAGAAGTCTGCAGTCATAGACAAATTGAAGAGACCATACTCACAATAGCATAAATTATTGAAAAAACAGCAATTGTCCAATATCTTCCAAGGTAGGAATCAGCCAAAAATGCTCCAACCAATGGTGTGATATAGCAAGTTCCACTCCAATTAGAGACATTCTTGGAAGCAATAGCACTATGCTGATGTAGCCGCTTCTTAAAATAAAGCACCAGGTTTGTGCTCATCCCATAATAAGCCAATCTTTCACAACATTCATTTCCTGCAAATAGAAGCTTGAAATGATAAATAATTCACACACAACACAGTTCACACACATCACATCACATCCCACCTTGGACTTGAACAAACACAACAATTACCTAAGATAAAGGGGCAGGCTTTCCAGGTTCCAGTTTCCTTTTTATTAGCTGGATTTCCACAGTAATCTACTGTTCCATCTTTTGTGTAACCATCATCCTCTGCCATTGTGATTCAAAACTAGTACACACTGGCCAATTGTTCACTTGCAATTGCAACCAACCAAGCAGCACAGAAATTGACAAACTAAAACACCAACAACAGAAAACAACAAATTACTAATAAAGGTCAAAATTGAACTCAGTTAAAGAAAAAAAAAAAAACAATGCTTTTGAGCAATTCAGTTATAACTAGGTCACAACACTTTGCGGGTCTTTGGCTAAAGAACAAAATTCCAGAAAGCAGTTTTTGATTCTGATGTTGAGTTATATTCAGTTCCTTTAAAAAGAAAGCAGTGTATTCAAGAATAACAGAAAGGTTCAAGATTCAAATACACGAATCCATATATCAGTATAAGTTAAAAGAAAACAAAAAAAGACTTTAAATCTGACTGCAACCACTGATAAAATCTCAGAAAGATAAACCCCAGACCAGAACACAAGCAAATAATGGAATCAAAGAAGCGCATCTCAAACCTTAAGCATAAAAAATAGAAGAAAAAAAAGTGAATCTCTAACTTTAAAGTTGGCAAATTAGCAAGCATCACCCATCATCCAGAGAGATGTAATGAATAATGATAATGGTGTATATATATATATATACACATTTGATGCAGTAATGATGGGTACCTACTTTTTGGTTTAGCCGGCCATGTATCTTGAATAGGAAAAAAAAAATGGTACTGTAACACATTTTTTTACACCTTTTTAAAGCATATTTTCATGGGTTAAAATTGTTGTCAAATATTATAAAATTATGAGCACAATTTATTAAATGAAGTGAGATTCGTACAATTTAAAAATTTATAATGAAGTTTAATTGATAATAAAATAATGTGTTAAGTATGTTCCTATCATTTCTCGTGTTGGATCAGTTGGAGACTATTGACTTGTCTTACGTGTAATAATGTGATCAAAGAAAGATGCAAGTTGTCTTTATTATTGGGAAATATCCAAGTCTCACATCCGCTGTCTCAATCCTTGGACTCATGGGGTTGAGTTAGGCCATCTCTTTCAAATTCTAAGATGATATCAGATTGCTTAGGGAAAGATCTTTGAACCTTTTTCTTCCTTTCACATAGGCCCTAGCGCCGTTAAGTCCCTTTCTTTTTCTTCTCCATCACCATGTCTGACTCAAAATCTATCTTTCACCCTGCTCTTGCTGTCTCCAACATCAAGAATCATGTTCCAATCATTCTTGAGATGGAAAATGTCCAATACGCGACATGGGCTGAACTTTTCAAACCCCGGTGAGCCCTTTTTGCTCGATGTCTCTCTCAAATCCCTTCTCTTACCTTATCTCTCTCTCAAATCCCTTCCCTTCCCTTCCCTTCATCTCTCTTATTTCTTTTTCTTCTCACCGCCATGACGGACAACAAGAGTTCTTTCCATCCGGCTCTTGCGATTTCCAATATACGGAACCATATCTCCATCACTCTTGAAATAGAGAATGTCCAATACTCTACATGGGCGGAGTTTTTTAAAATTAATGCACGTTCTCATAAGGTCCTTCATCATATTATTTCTCCTGCCAACGGCAAAGAGAAGGTACATGCGTTTGAGGATGAAAAGGAATTATGGTCGACTCTTGATGCTACGGTTCTTTCCTGGCTTTATGCAACCATCTCCAATGACTTGTTGCATACAATTATTGAACCCGATGCCCCAGCCATGGATGCTTGGAATAGGTTGAGAGATATTTTCCAAGACAACAGACATTCCCGTGTGGTAACTCTTGAGGCCGAATTCTCCAATACTAAGATGGAGAATTTTCCAAATGCTTCGGCATATTGTCAACATCTCAAGTCCCATGTTGATCAGTTGAAAAATGTTGGAGCACCGGTGTCGGAGAGCCGCCTCGTCATTCAACTTGTTTCGGGTCTCACAAGTGCATATCGAGGTGTAGGGACGTTAATTCGGCAGAGTGCTCATCTACCTCCGTTTTATTTGGTTCGGTCAATGCTCACACTTGAGGAAGCTAGATCGGCAATGGTGGCTGCCTTACAATCCGTTTATGACTCAAATTCCTCACATTCGGACCAACAACACCGTGGGAAGCCGTCTGGATATCACAATAATTCAAAAAAAATAAAAAATTCAGTGGCAGTGGTCCTGGGTCCGGTTCAAGACAGTTTCAGTGTTCGTCGACCTCTCGCTTCAACTGCGGGGGTGTGATAGAATATATGATACGATATTCTATCAGTATTCTTAGCCTAGCTAATCAATTTGTATTTGATAGAATATATTATTAGAATATATGATAAGATATTCTATCATTATTCTTAGCCTAATTTTACACTTGTAATCCTTTTATATAAGCTAATGATGCTTAATAAAAGGGGAGAGGAAAATATTCTTTCCCTCACCCAAGCCAATTGGTTTTAAGATGAAATCTAACATGGTATCAGAGCATGCTCTGATCCCGGGACCTCACCTTCGCTTCTGCTGCGATGAACACCCACCATTTGTTGTTCACGCACCAAGCCCAATAAATGCTGGGCGTGAAGGTGGTGTGTTGCGAAATACCCAAGTCCCATATCGACTGTCTCAATCCTTAAAGTACAACTTATATATTTGTAGGCCAACTTCACTTAGTGTCAATTGGTTTTAAAATAAAATCTAACATTTACCACGTGAGTTTGGGATTTACCCTCTTTCAGTTGTAAGATACATAGTCCTCATTAAATTATGCTATTGGTGTCAGCTATGGTTTTTGATTGCTCAGTCAAGCTTAACTATCTGGTTTGTGATGATGTAGGCCATGCTAGTGTGCCATAGTGGAAACACAGCGGTGCTAAAAGCCAAAGCAGAATTCCCATTATAGTTTATAAAATGTTTGTTTCTCAGACAAAAAAACCAGGCACGCGTTTTAGGACGAGTTTGGTTGTGTGGAGGGTGGAATATAAGAAAATTCAGAGTAAATATTTGAATTAAGATAATATGATGGAGGTGCGAGATCACATTATTTTTTAAAAATCTCTCTTCTCTCTTCTTGTCAACCAAATCAAAGGTTAGTGTTTTGAAAAACAAAAAAGTGTGGGAAAATATAGCTTCTTTTGGATAAGCTTTCACAAAATTGCCACCGATGGCATATTTAAATAAAGTTTTATATATAAACTTATAGGAAAAGAAAATCAAAAGAAAAATATTTTTTCTTATACATGAGTTTTTCAAAAGGTAACATGAGAGAATTTTATAAATTAATTTATTCATAAATTAATTATAATTTTTGGGAGGGGGAATTATTTATTTTTATTTTATTTTCTTCTCTTATGAGTATTTGCAAAAAAACAATTGTTCAAACATTTATAATTAATGAGAACATAATCCATTGAGTTTAAAATCATCTATACTATATACATATGAAAATACTATAACATATGAAAATGTTTTTCAAAAGAAATGTTTACACATGGCATCCTCAAAAGCTCTAAGCAGTAAATTTATTTAATTTTTTAAAATAAATTCATTTGATATTAAAAGACACAAAAGTCATATATAATTGTAGTTATAATAATGAAAGTGATTAGCAATTATTTATAATAATAATACATGCATGTATTATAATTTTTTTCCTGCATGTGTATTATACTTGTTATTAATATTAATATTATTAATAAACCAATTGTTCATTAACATATGCAAGGAATAAAAAAACTAATTGTGCACATAATTATTTGCATGCAACATAAATTTAAGACAATTATTACATTAAAAAATAAAAAAATCATCTTTATAGTTTCTTTTGATTAAGCATAATTTTATAATTACTCTTGTACGTAATCGTGAGAATTATTATATCCATTTTTAATTCAAACAAAATTAAAAAATAAAAAGCAGTCAAGGAAAAAAATGATAAAATAATGCATCTTCAAAAATAATATTAATTTTATTGATTTACATATTAAAATACATAATTGTGTGATAAATTCTGTTATTATGAATTATCATATGAATTAAAGGTAGTTATAATCAGTTTATATTTGTTTTTTCATGGATCACAAGTCAGGGTATCTTTTGACTCATTGTAATTCAGCAGGTAAAAAAAAATATTTTAAATATTTAACATGAAATACTCAATCATTCTTTTTTTAAAATATTTAATTAGTTTAAAGTAATTAGGAGTAATATATATTTTAAATAGAATCATTAATAACATTAATATATCGTGATTCAAAATTACAAGGTATTTAAATTAATATAAAATATAAATAATTTATTGACTGAACTTAAATTTAATTCTTATTCAGTCAAAAATAAATTTAATTCTTATTTTTATTATTTTCATATCTTTTTAAGATATAAATTGAATCTTCAACTGACTATATATATTACACAACAATAATTAATAATTTAAAATTGTTATAAATTTATGATACATTATTGATATTTAGAGCAAAAATATTAATTTTAGTTTATAATTCCTAATTCCAAATTTTAAAAGTTCTTATATGTTAAAATCTTAAAATGTCTTATATCATTTTTCAGAAACTTACATATATGATGTGAATGACATATGTAGCTTGAATTACAGTTTTAATTTAAAAATACATAGTTAAAAATGTTGTTTTATAAATATTTTATTTTGATATTTTATTATAGCTAGAATCTCTTAATTAGTTTAGATTGTTTGCAATATTTTTTTCAATAATTATTTAAATTACCAACTTAACATATAATTAATTGTTATTTCTCTCATTGTATTTTTTTAAGTCTATTAGATATATAATCAACTATTAATAATCTATCTATACATTATACGCATGAAAATGTTTTTCAAAAGTTTACATGTGACATCCTCAAGAGCTCTAAGAATTAATTTTATTTGAATATTTTTTTTAAAGAAAATTCATTTGATATTGAAAAACATAAAATTTATAAAAATAATAATTATAATGTAATTATAATAATTGATTGCAATCAGGTTGGCAATTATTTATAATAATTATACATCCATATATAATGTATTATATATGCATTATATTTATTATTAATATTAATATTATTTATAAACCAATTGTTGATTAACATATGCAAGTAATTAAAACAACTAATTGCACACATAATAATTTATGCATAATTACTTGTATAAAAAATAATTTTTAAAAAATTATAACATTAAAAAATAAATAAAAAATAATTTTTATAGTATTTTCCGATTGAATATAATTCCACAATCACTCTTATACGTAATCATCACAATCACTCTTATACGTAATCATGAGAATCATTGCATCCATTCTCAATTCAAACAAAGTTAGAAAATAAAAAGGTGACCAAGAAATGCATTTTCAAAAATAATGTCGATTTGATTGATTTATATGTTAAAAATACATAATTTTCTTTTTTTTATTGAAAAATACCTAATTTTATGATAAATTCTGCCTTTATAAATTGTTATATGAATTGAAGGTAACTATGATTAATTCTTAATTTTTATCATTTTCATATCTTTTAAGATATAATAATCAATTGAATGTCCAACTGATTATTTATATTACACAATAATAATTAATAACTTAAAAATTGTTATATTTATCATACATTATTGATATTTAGCACAGAAATATTAATTTTAGTTTTTAATTCCTAATTCAAAATTTTAAAATTCATATATATTGAAATCTTAAAATGTTTTATATCATTTTTCAGAAACTAAAATATATGTTGTGAATGATATACTTGTTTGAATTAAAGTTTTAATTTACAAATATATAATTAAAAATGTCATTTTATAAATATTTTATTTTAAATTTTTATTATAACTAGCATCTCTCAGTTTAGGTTGTTTGCAATATTGTTTTTCTATAATTATTTAAATTACCAACCCACTTAACATATAATTAATTATCATTTCTCTTATTGTATTTTTTTTAAAGTATACTAGATATATAATCAACTATTAATAATAGACAATAATAACTAAATGATTAAAATAGAAAAAAAATTGCAAATAAGTTTTAATAGAAAAGCCTAAAAATTATATATTTAAAATGTATGTTATAAAAGTATTTAGAAATAACCTTTACTGGTACGTACGGCACAGGTCACCACACTCTAGTTTATATGTAGAACAATATTTTCTTTTAAGAAATTAATTAGAATGTTGCCTTTTAATATATGACTAGCTTTTGACGCATGCAATGCACGAGATAAAATTTATTTTTATAATTATATGGTGATTTTATATCAAATAATATAGTTGTAGAAAAAAAAAGAAATATTCAAGTTTTTTATTGAATTATTTGCTTTGACATATAATAAGTAAAGCATTACAAAACAATTTAATTTGATAGAAGTAAGATAACATGTGTTATTACAGGATAATTATTGTTTATTGCAAGGGTTGTAAATGTATATAAATTGTTAAAACAAATATTTCTTCACATACATGTAACTAAAAATGTTTGTTAGTATGCAATATTTTACCTGATTTTTTCCTCCAACCAAAACTATCATTCCGACTGATTAAAGGATGTTAATACTTTTGAAATGGAGCAAGATCGTTTTTAGAGTGAGATTATGTAATAATAGGAATAAAGGAATTAAAAAATAAATAGGATTAATTCTGTTAGTTGTTATTTTTGTTTTGTTAGTTGTTATTGTTGTTTAGAAAACAAGTTGTTTGGATTCTGATATTATAAATAGGAATAATTGTACAAAATTTGGGGATGAATAATACAATTAGATTATAGCGTATCCTCTACAATTCTTTCTCTTGTGAGGTTGAGAGTGAATGTGTTGGAGCTGTGAGTTCCACCTTTGACATTGGTATCTTGGGACATTTGGGATGATGGTGACAATGAAGGAACTTGAGACCCGCATGGAATCATTTGAGTAGACATTTACAGAGGCGCAAGAATCAACCAATAAAACATTAGATTTGCTGTAGAAAACGTTGGAGAGTCTCGTTTCATCCATAGCATCCTTGAATGGCGAAAAGATCAAATCTTGACCGATGAAGACAACGATATAGATACTCCAGATTTTGGTCGATCAATAGTGGAACGCGTGCAAATTCAATTCCCTACATTTGATGGAACAAACTTTCGAGATTGGAGAGCAAAGCCTTCTCATGGCAAAGACATTACATACAACAACCTAGCTTCAAGGACAAATCGTGGGAACAAATTTTACAAGATATGGCTTATTGATTTGATGATAGTGCATTTGGTGATCCTATAGAAGAGTTATCGAGATTGAAACAAGAAGGAGATTTGGGTGAATATTTGGAAGCACTTGATTCTCTGGTGGCTCGTGTAGGGGTGTCCGAATCCATGGCATTAAGTTTTATTTTTTTTTGTTAGGACTGAAAACAGAGTTGGAAAAATCAATAAGGGTCCACAAATTGCAGTCTCTGCAAGAAGTCGCACATATTGCAAGATTGCAAGAAGAAATTCTAAAAGAATTGGAAAAGAAGACGTGGTAGAAAAGAAAGGGCAGTCTTATTCGCAAGGTCGTGGTCAGTACCTATTAATTCACAGAGGAGCCAGTCCATCACGAGTCTGCAACAAAATCATCATATGGATTCAACGTTGTCACCAGCAATGGCTGATTCTAAGGGTAACACATCAACTTCTATTTCTAGGAAGGAATTTAGTGACAGGTTTGCTAAAGGATTGTATAGGTTTTGTGGGGATAAATGGGATAAAAATCATAGGACAAAATGTAAAGTTTGGGGTAAGCTAAATGTTATTTTCTCTGCTCAAGAAGAAATAGATGCTGAGATGATGTAGAAAAATGATTCTGAAGATGATCAAGCAATAATAGATAGCAGTATAGATATGATACAAGATGTAGATGTCCACATCTCCCTTAATGCGTTACAAGGCATAGTAGGTGGCAGTACCTTGCAACTTAAAGGATTGATAAAAAAGTAGAAAGTGTCATTTTAGATGGACACGGGGAGTATGCATAATTTTATCAGTGACAAGTGGATAAAGTTGCTTGGGCTGAAAACTCAATTTGTCAAGGACTTTCTGGTAATGGTTTCTTCAGATAAAAAACTGTTGATTACTAGGAAGTGTGAGCAAATAACATGGAAATTCAATCATTGTGCATTCACAACGGACTTCTTAATATTGCCTAGCAACAACTTTGGGATCATCTTAGGCATGCAGTGGTTCAGGACACTTGGCGAAATATGTTGGAATTATGCAACTCTTACAATGAGATTTCAACATCAAGCCCAAGAAGTGACATTGCAAGGAGAGAACCCTTGTGCAGAAGTTCACAAATTGACTGGGAAGCTCAAGTTGGTACAAGGTAATTGCATGTTGTTTGGTTTGTATGATTCAATTTTGCTTAGTGTTACAAATACATTGGAGCAGGAGGCACTAACAGTAGAACAACAACACGAGCTCACAACAATTCTGCAGCAATTTCAACATTTATTTGTGGAACCTACACACCTGCCACCTAAAAGGAAATGTGATCACAAGATCAATCTAATCAATGACACACCAGTTTGCTCGATTTATTGGCAACAAGATTTATAAGGGAAAGCACTAGTTCTTATGCTTCTTCGTTGTTGTTGGTAAAAAAGAAGGATGAATCTTAGGTGTTGCATAGATTTCAGGAAACTTAATGCATTTACCATAAAAAAAAAAAATAAGTTTCCTATGCCACTAATAGAGGAATTGCTAGATGAATTAAATGGGGCATGTTATTTTTCTAAATTGGATCTTAGAAGTGGGTATAATCAAGTAAGAATGGTCGACGAGGATATACATAAGACAACATTTTGAATGCACAGTGGACATTATGAGTGGGTTGTGTTGCCCTTTGGTTTGTGTAATGCCCCAGCCACATTCCAATCACTCATGCATGATATCTTTTGAAGCTATTTAAGGAAGTTTATCTTAGTATTCTTTGATGACATCCTAGTTTATAGTAAAACTTGGAATGATCATGTGGAATGTTTGACGATAACATTACAAATACTGGAGGAAAATGGCTTGGTGGTCAACTATAAAAATTGCAGTTTTGGAAAAAAATAAAATTGCATATTTGGGCCATGTGATTTCAATTCAAGGGGTACAACCAGACAAAGACAAAATTTCAGCAATTCAACAATGGCCAACACCAACAACAGCTAAAGAACTAAGAGGATTTCTTAGACTCTCTGGATATTACAAAAGGTTCATATGGAATTATGGGAAGATTATAGCCCCACTAACAAAATTGCTTAAAAAAGAGAAGGCATTCTAGTGGACTGAAACAACTGCAACTGTATTTCAGAGCCTTAAACAGGCGCTCATGTCTACACCAGTGTTGAGGTTGCCAGACTTCAAACAAACCTTCACCATTGAGACTGATGAATCTGGAGGAGGCATTGAGGTTGTTCTGCTGCAAAATGGACATCCTATTGCTTACATCAGCAAGGCAATGGGGCCTAAGTACAAGTTGTTGTCAGCTTATGAGAAGAAGTTTTATGCAATTTTGTTTGAAGTAAAAAAATGGCAACGCAACTTATGGGGACAACATTTCATCATAAAGACGGATCAAAAAGCTCTTCAACACTTATTATTGCAACCTCCGACTACTTTGATGCAAAATTGGGGTCTACAAAAACTTATGGGCTTAGATTTCAGCATAGAATATAAAAAAGGGAAGGAGAATTTGGTGGCAGATGCATTGTCGAGGGTTGGACATAATGCAAGTATAGCAGCAATATTACACTTTTCATTTCATTTAATGATTGAAGCTATTGAGTCTTGGAAGGCAGATTCAAAATTACATAAATTGGTGGACAAGATGAGACTCACACAACAACCTCATAAGCATTTCACTTTTGATGGTACGTTGTTGAAAAGAAAAGGTAAAGTGGTCATAGGGGCTCAACAAGACTTAATGTGGAAGCAATGCTTTCCAAGATTATTTTAATGATGCCAAAGACTCAAGTCAAGAATCAAGAGTCAAGCAAGTTTCAAGAATCAAAGAGTCGTTCAATCAAAGCAAGTTTTAAGAATCAAAGAGTCATTCAATCAAGATTCAAGATTAAAGTGAAGATTCAAGAGAAGACTCAATTAAGATAAGTATTAAAAGAGTTTTTCAAAATATTGAATAACACAATTTTGTTCAAGAGAATTTTTCAAAGAAAAATCTTTTACCAAGAGTTTTACTCTTTGGTAATCGATTACCAGAAGACAATAATCGATTACCAGTAGCCAACATTGTTTTCAAACTGATTTACAAAGCTGTAATCGATTACCATAATCATGTAATCAATTATCAATGTTTTAAAATGTTAGATTTCAAGTTTCAAGAGTCACAACTTGTGATAAAACATTTTCAAATCATTTCAAACTTGTGCAATCAATTACACAATACTTGTAATCGATTATCAGTGTTTCTAAACGTTTTGATTTTCAAATTTAAACATGAAGAGTCACATCTGTTGATGTATAATCGATTATACTATGATGGTAATCGATTACCAGTGACTTATTTTGAAAAATAAATTACCAAAAGTCAGAATTCTTAAAGTGACTTGTTTCTGAAGATTTTTTTCAAAAAGTTACAACTTTTAAAGTGACTAGTTTTCAAAAGAGTCACAACTTTTAAAAGTGACTAGTTTTGAAGAAATTGCCAAGAGTCATAAAATTTTAACTTGAGTCATCAAATGACTATAAATATGTGACCATGACACGAATTTTAAAAAAGATGAATAACAGATTTCTTTCATTCATTTAAAGCATTCTTCTAAGAGATTTTGTTCAAAACTTTCTTTATTCAAGAAAAGTTCATTGTCCAAAAACTTGTGCTATTCTTCTTCTTCATTCTTTCTCTCTCTTGCCAGAAGAATTCAAAGGACTAACCGCCTGAAAATTCTTTTGATTCTTCCTTCTCCCTCTTGCCAAAAGATTCAAAGGACTAACCGCCTGAGAATTCTTTTGATTCTTCCTCTTCCCTTTAAACAAAAGATTTCAAAGGACTAACCGCCTGAGATATCTTTTGTTTCCCCTTACAAAGATTCAAGGGACTAACTGCCTAAGGATTCTTTGTCTTAACACATTGGAGGGTACATCCTTTATGGTACAAGTAGAGTGTACATCTACTTGGGTTGTAATACTGAGAACAAGAGAAGGTACATCTCTTGTGGATCAGTTCAAGTGGAGGGTACATCCACTTGGTTGTTCAAAGAGAACAAGGGAGGGTACATCCCTTGTGGATCTTTGCTTGTAAAGGATTTTACAAGGTTATTGGAAATCTCAAGAATAGGTGGTTGCTTGGGGACTGGACGTAGGCACGGGTTATGGTCGAACCCGTATAAATCTTGTGTTTGTCTTCTTCCCTACACTCTTTACTTTTCTGCTGTGTACTTTTATTTCTGCTTTACTTTTGTCTAAGTTATTGTTTTTGTTCTTTACTTCCTCATAACTTAGTAGTAAAGCCTAATTGAATCTAGTAACATTAAGAAGGATAAATTTTTTATTAGTCAAGACACCTTCATAATTAATTCAACCCCCCCCCCCCCTTCTTAATTATTCCGAGGTCACTTGATTCAACACTTAAGAAACAAAATATTAAGTCATTTTCATGATTCACCCATTGGAGGACATTCGGGAACTGAACTCACTTATCGAAGGATTAAGGAGCAATTTTATTGGAAAATATTACAAAGGGAGGTAAAGAAGTGGATTAAGGAATGCACCACTTGTCAAAGATTCAAATCAATAAATCAGTTACCTGCAGGGCTTCTTCAACCTCTACCTATACCGGATAGAGCATCGAAGTCAATCTCTATGAATTTCATCACAGGTTTGTCGTAGTCTCATGGGATGAGTGTCATATTAGTAGTGGTAGATAGATTTACTAAATATGCCCATTTCATAACTTTAGGACATCCATTCAGTGCAACAAAAGTAGCAGAATTATTCATGAACACAGTTGTGAGGTTGCATGGATGGCCAGAGGAAATCATTTCAGACAAAGATACAATTTTTTAAGCACTTTCTGGACAGGTTTAATGCAGTCACATGGTGTTAAATTGTTAAGATCCACAACCTTCCATACACAAACTAATGGATAGATTGGGAATCTCAATAAATCCCTAGAAGCTTATTTGAGATGTGCTACTGGAAATATGCCCAAATAATGGACAAATCATTTAGCAATGGCAGAACTATGGTATAATACCAAGTTTCATACAACCACCCAAATGACACCTTTTGAGGCCTTATATGGGTATGTCCCTACAAGTCCTAATTTGATAGACAAGGGAGAAACTCTAATTGAGGCAGTAGATTACACTGAAGACAAGAGAGCTGATTGGAAGAATGTTGCAAGAAAATCTCAGTAAAGCTTAAGAGAGAATAAAGATGTATGCAGACAAGAAGAGGATAGACAAAGAGTTTAATTTTGGAGATCTTGTGTACTTGAAGATTCAACCATACAAGCAATACTCCTTGGCAAATACATACTTTCACAAGCTATCGGCGAGGTATTATGGTCGCTACAAGGTTATTGAAAGGATAGGGAAGGTAGCATACAAATTGGACCTTCCTGCAAACACGAGGATTCACAATGTATTCCATGTGTCATTATTAAAAAAGCATCATGGTGACCATGTAGTTTCAGAACAATTACCAAGACTCAATGAAGATGGAGACTTAATAATTAGACCAGTGGCCATATTGGATAGAATAGTTAAAAAGAAGAACAATAAAGCCATTACTGAAGTATTAGTGCGGTGGGAACAGACCAACCCCAAGGATGCAACATGAAAAGAATTACACGAGGTGCAAAGACAATATCCAGATTTTGAGTGGAGCGTCGTGTAAAGGACTTGGGGGCAAGTCCTAGTTTGACAAGGAGGGGAATTGTAATAATAGGAATAAAGGAATTAAAAAATAAATAAGATTAACTCTGTTAGTTGTTATTTTTATTCTGCTAGTTGTTATTGTTGTTTAGAAAACAAGTTAGTCAGATTCTAATATTATAAATAGATTCAGAATTTGGGGATGAATAATACTATCAGATTATAGTGTATCCTCTACAATTCTCTTGTGAGGTTGAGAGTGAGTGTGTTGGAGGTGTGAGTTCCACCTTTGACATATTATAGAAGAAATATAAGTGATTTTACTATATATAAGAATAGAACTAATATTATATGAGATTATTTAAAAAAACATTATGAAAACATAGATGAAATCAATAATAAAAAACACAAATTGATGTATATGGAACACGACCTAAATTCATTAATAAAACACAAACCAAACCTAACAATTGCAATCAAAATAAAAAAGAAACACACTTGAATTTTAAGTAATGTAACTTTTTTTACAAACACAAAGAAAAGGGAGAAAGGAAGAAAATGTGAAAAGATAACATACATTTTTAAAATCAAATTTATCAGAAAATTATTCACTAGTACCAAAGATTTTGCTAAGGTTAAAATTGTATCCTAATGCAAGAGAGAAATGGAGGAACCATAGGAGATAATGGAAAACCTAGCATATATTAAAAAGGAAATAATGCATAAATAAAAAATTATTGTAATTGTGAATTGTTATTTACATTAGGTTACAATGAAGAGACATTAAATATAAGTGGAGAGCTGTGCATTAATATTTATTTTCAAAAAATAAAAAACAAAAACAATGCAATATAGAATATAAAATTGAAATAGGAAAAAAAGGGACATTTACCTTACAACTTAAGGATTTTAATTATATTAGTAATTTCAATAAAATTATTTTTTATGCATAATGATTACTGTAATTACTTTTTTGAATTTCTAAAAAAGGCACTAAATTATTGAAAGTTATTTTTTTATATTTTTAAAATTCATTTTTTTTCTGTTTTTCGTTTGATATTTCTAAAAATGTACATGATTAGTAACATAATATCAAAATTATGAAAATTCGCTACTCACGTTCCTTTTTTGTTTGGTATAGACTCACATTACTTGAAGTGTGAGTATGCTAGCAAATCCCATATAAATTATTTCAATTAAATATTTTAACATTTATTTTTTGCATAAATTTGAAAAATATGTACATAGATAAAGTTATTAATTATTAATTAAATATTTAGATGTGTATTAAATATAATTATAGTAAAATTAAGCAAGATGATTAATTGCATAGAATACTAAGTCCGTTTAAAATATGATTTATTCTTTCTTTAAATAATGGTGCAGTACCTATATGAAAAGTATAAAAACAAAAAGAATATAAATATAGTAATTTTTTAATATATAATTATTTTAATTTGAGTGTTTCTTTTTGTAATTATGGATAAGATTTTAATGTGTACTTTATTTTTGTGTGCTTATAAAAAATATTTTAAAATTTATTTATATTAAAAGTTAAATTTTATATAAAATTTTTGAAATTGCATAATTTTTAAAAATATATTTACATGTTAATTATTTTAACATGATATTTTAATTTATTTTCAAGATAATATTTTTAATTATATTATATGGTTAAAATTTTGGGTTGGTTAACCTGTAGCATTAAATTTTATTTTAATTATATTCCAATCATTCAATAATATTTGTCTATTATTATTATTATTATTATTATTATTATTATTATTATTATTGTTCTTTGACTTTAATTTGATTACTTTTTCTTTTAAAAATTTATTTATCTATAAGAAATTAAGAATTATTATATGATTCTGACTTTAAATGTCATAATTAAATTATAATAGGGATTATTTGTATGCAGAAAATATTAATTACAATTTTTTCTAATTTTTAAATATTATGGCATGCTACTTTTTATATGTTACTATTCTTTTTATCTTATTTCTTTTGTCGTAGTAATATCATAAAGATAAATAATAATAACTACACTATTATTGTATACTCTATAATTATTTTATATTTATGACACTTAATGAGTATTTATTATTTGTTAAGATGTTATATTTATTTTTTAAAATCACTAAAATTATATAATATCTTATGATTGAATGGTATGAAAGGATGTTGCTTTTGTATTATTATTGTGTGTTAATTATAAATAGTTTTAATTTATTTATACTAAAAATGAATGTTTATTTAGATTTTTTAAAATTTTGTTTTTTTTAAATATGTTTACCTATAAATTATTTTAACATGATATTTTTATTTATTTTGAAGATAATATTTTTAATTATGTTATTTCGTTGAAATTTTGAGTTGGTTAACCTCATCATGACATAAATTATATGGTTTAGATCATGTAATAAGATTTGTCTATTATTATTATTATTATTATTATTATTATTATTATTATTATTATTAGTTCTTTGACTTGAATTTTACTTTTTAAAGTTATTTATCTATAAAAATATTACATGATTTAGACTTTATATATTATAATTTAATTATAATAAGAATTATTTGTCTATAAAATTATTAATTATACTTGTTGCTAATTTTTAAATATTATTACATGATACTTGTTATATGTTACTATTTTATATCTTATTTCTATTGTAGTAATGATTTTCTCGTTTTTAGTAAATTCAGAAAGAAGATATTATTATTAATAATAACTACACTGTTATTATGTACTCTATTATTTTTTTTTTAAGTATGATACTTAATGAGTATTTGATACCTAGCGTTCGAGGGCTAGGATATTAATGGCGTGGTCAGTGTCTCGCGAAGGTGACAGTTCCAGTAATGGCTGAAATAGTTGTGAATATCTGTTAATCAGCTCCTCAACGTCGAGAGGTATCGGGCTTATCTTAGGTTGTGGGGTTTGGCATGGTTCCAATTGAATGTGAAACATCATACTAGTTCCATTGGTATGTATCATGCGTCGAAGCTGAGAGGAAGAGATAGATTCTAGGGCCTGCTCGTGTTCACCATGTAGTTCCACAAGGTGGCCGATGGCCATGAATTTCATCGTGAGGGTGGTGTAATCCGTCAACACCGGCCCCAGCGTTTTCAACCATTGTACTCCCAAGACTAAATCAACACCACAGATAGGTAAAACATGGAAATCAATGACGAAGGGGTGTCGCTGAATAGTTACCTCGACGTTAGGACATGTTTGCTGGCACTGAAGTTCCTCGCCGTTGCCAACCGTGACCCTCAACGGTGAAGTCACAGTCGTCGTTAAGCCTACCGACATAACCACCCTGTGGTGCACGAAATTATGTGTGCAACCACCATCTATCAATATGCTCACCGGTTTGGCCATGAATATACCCTTGCATACGTAATGTTTTCGGTACCACGTGTCCGGATAATCCATTAAAGCTTAACTGCGCAGGTGGTGGCTCAGGTACGATTTCCGACAGGGTCAATTGTGGATCGTGTGGTTCCGGCACTTCGTCACTATCTTCCATAATGAGCAGAAACAAGGTGGAAGAACACTTGTGGCCTCGTGAGTACTTTTCATCACATTGGAAGCATAGTCCCTTTTCTCTGCGCATAGCTAGTTCCTCCATCGTGAGGCGTTTAAAAGGGACTGTGGATGGGTTTGTGCGCGTTGGTGTAGGTAATAACGGAGTAGTGGTTGAAGGTGTAGGTGTTGGATGTTGACGAGAGCTTGGGGACGCTCCTGTTGAAGGCCGAAACGTCCTTCGCGCATCATTTTGTTTCTCCTCGTGTAACCTGGCGTAGGCCACTGCTTGACTTATGGTGGCTGGTTGCATGACTTGAACTTCTCGGCGAATCGAGGGTATCAAGCCCGAGGTGAAACAGCTTAAAGCCATGGGAGCGGGTAAACCAATGATTCGGTTAGCTAACGTTTCAAAATCGGAGAGGTAGTTGCTTACCGTTGATCTCTGTTGCATTTTACATAGCAATCTCGTTGGATCCTCATAAGTGGTTGAAGCAAATCGTGAGTGGAGGGCATGAAGGAATGCAGGCCAAGATGATAATTGACCATTTTGGTGCATCCATTGGAACCAAGCTAATGCTTGTCCTTCCATATAGAACGATGTGATGGTGAGCCTCTCATGATCTGGAGTTGTGTGATACTCGAAAAACTGCCTAATTTTAAAAATCCAACCGGTGGCGTCGGAGCCGTCAAACCTTGGCACATCCAGTTTCATCCGATGCGGCGCTGCGAGTGGTCCTGATGTCGGAAACGAAGACACCTTTGGCTGTGCTTGCGAAGGATTGAATCTACTAGCTTCAAGATGTGCTAGTCTCTCCGCTAAGGTCTCCATTTTCGCCTCCACTGTTGCAGCAAATTTCGCGAATAATTCCTCCATTTTTTTCGATGATAAAGCTTTTGATCTCGTGCCTTCCGCCATGCGTTAGAACTTGTGCTCAATGAAAGCACCAATGATACCTAGCGTTCGAGGGCTAGGGAACCTCCACACTGCGCGTGAACCGCGAGAGAGCTCGAAGCTTCGAGGGGAAGAAGGAAACGCAGGTTTAGAGAGAAGTGAGTAAGAGAAAGAGCTCGAGAGAGAAGGGAAACTTCTGGAATTTTATTCATATCCTCTTCAAGTTAGTTACAACTTTTATAATGTGAGGACCCACGCTTAACCGTAAATGGTTAGCTGTTGTTGCTAAGCCCTAACAATATGAACAACACGTAACGACCTTTCCCGCCAACGTTCTACCCACAGTTTGTACCCCATTTCCCAGGCTTTTCTATCCTAATTGGTAGATATCCCAATGCTTGGGTAGCTGCTTCGTCCTAGCTGAACATCTCCGGTGCATAGCTGCATCTTCAACGTGCGTATCAGTATTTATTATTCTTTAAAATATTATATTTATTCTTTAAAATCAATAAAATTATATAATGTTTTATAATTGAACATTATGAAAGAATATTGTGTGTTTATAAGAAACACTTTTAAATTTATTTATATAAAAAATTAATGTTTATTTAACTTTTTTAAAATGGTATGTTTTTTTTATAGGAAATTGTATATTTTTTTTAAAAAAATGTTAGCAGTAAATTATTTTAACATGATATTTTTATTTATTTTAAAGATAATATTCTTAATTATGTTTATATTATTAAAATTTTGATTTGGTTAACCTCGTCATGACATAAATTGTATGGTTCAAATCATGCCATAAGATTTTTCTATTATTATTATTATTTTTTTTTCTTTGACATTAATTTCATTACTTTTACCTTTTCAAGTTATTTATCTATAAGAATTATTATATGATTTAGAATTTATATCTTATAATTTAATTATGATATGGATTATTTGTATATAAAATATTAATTATACTTATTGATAATTTTTAAATATTATTACATGATAATTTTTATGTGTTACTATTTTTTTTATCTTATTTCTTTTGTAGTAACGATTTTCCCATTTTTAGTGAATTCAGAAAGAAGATTAACAATAATAATTACAATGGTTTATAATTGAACGTTATGAAAGGAATTTTTTATTATTATTTTCATAACATTTAAGATTTGAATAGAATTAAATATATTTAGGTTCAAAATAATTTGTTGATAAGAAAAATTAATAATATTTGAGATTTATAAAATTAAAAACTAATCATTTGTCAATAAATTAAAATAAATGATAGACATTTTATATAAAAATTGAAATAAAATTAAGGTATATCGTTTAGCTTTTTTTCTACCTTATTTGGATATTTGTTGAATATATATATATATATATATATATATATATATATATATATATATAATTAGTGAAGTTAAATATAATTTAGGTCAATTAAATCATATTAACTTCAGTCAACTATTGTGCATAAATATAATTAAAAATATGTATTATTAACTTAATTATAATCATCAAAATTTTATACTAAATATAACTAATACGAAGAATTTAATTATTCATTAAATAAAGCTAAACTAGTTAAATAAAATAAGAATGAGGATATTTTGACAAATAATATGCATATTATTTGAGTAAAACAATCAAATACCAAATAATTTATATTTTAAAAAGTTTTTTTGGAAATATATTTTATTAGTTTTTGTAAAAAAATATTGATTATAAAATGAAAGAAATATCTAAATATATAATCCACTAAAAAAATATTCATAATTTTAAAATGAAAGAGAGCATGTGTTGCCTGTTCTCTAAAAGGCCTGTTGGGGTCGGGTGTTGCGATCTGCCTAGCTCCAGCCAATAAAATAAAATATAATTTTGACGTTCGTTTGTCAATTGTCATGTGTGCATATGCGTGACGTTTGGGTTTTACTTCGGCAAGAAAGAACATGTGAAATAATACTAAAATACGAATACTAATTAGAGAAAAAGAATTATGTACTAATAATATTATGAAAAATTTTATGTCATTAAAAAATTAGTTTATTAAATTATAGGTGTTTAATAAAATTACAGTAATTAAAAAATATAAAATAACTAAAAAATAATAATAATATGATTCATTTAAAAAATAAAATATTAAATAGAAAATTTGATAAATGGATGAAAGATAAAAATAAAATAAAATATAAAAGTTAGAAGTTAATTTACTTCAAGTAATATTTTTAAAAAATATTAAAAATTATCAAAATTTTATTAAAAAACTTTATTTATTAAATAATTAAATAATAGTAAAAAAAATTAAAAATTAACTAAAATATTTTTATTAAATATAATTTTATCTTGTGATTCAATTATAACTTAGCGGGTGTATGATAAGTTTCACTCATTATTATTGTCACGACAACTAATAGTAATGTGAACATGCTTGCTAGTTTCAACTGATTATTTATACTATGTCATTTGAAAACAACGCAATGTATATTTAGGACAATCAATTATCGTGTCCACAACGAATAATGAGATTAAGATCACACACACTGACAAGTGACGCATTGCATATGCCATTTTTTATTGATGAATTATCCACACACGAATTGTTATAGCATATTTTTGCTTTCAAACTTTCTTCGTAACTAGTTAATTAGCTATGCATACGCACAGGACGCATTAATATTTATAGATAAGGTAAAATCAAATATTTTAAACATAATTAAATAATAGGAGAAATATATTTATATTTTTGAAAAATGAGCACGACATTAAATTTAAAAACTAGTACTTGTTGGCGTGTAAATAGAAGTTAGTGGTAGTTTATAGTAAATAGAAGTTATATGGAGAGTAATTATGTGAAGTAATTTTAATGCACTAGTTTAATTTGAAGATTAAGAAAAAGAGCATTCTCTTTGAAAATTTATATGTCATTGTTCTCTTTTAACAATTGGTATCAGAACTCCATTGTAGGGGTATGATATTGAGTGCATGTGAATCAAGAAAGAAATTGTAATTTTTTTCTTTCAAGTAAAAGGAGTTGAGAAGAATGGCAGAAGGTAGGAGTAGCAGTTTTGTGCAGCCTGCAATTCCAAGGTTTGATGGTCATTATGATCATTGGGTAATGTTGATGGAGAATTTTCTTCGTTCCAAAGAATATTGGGATCTCATTGAGAATGGGAGGTAGACCCTGCAAAAATAGATGTTATTTCAGAATTGTCTTACCCCTCTTGCATGCGAGAGGTTCGTTCTTTTCTTGGTCATGCAGGGTTTTATAGACGCTTTATCAAGGATTTTAGCAAAGTGACCCTTCCACTATCCAATCTGCTGCAAAAGGAGGTGGAGTTTGATTTTGATGACCAATGCAAAGAGGCTTTTGATTGCCTCAAGCGTGCGGTGACTACCACCCCTATGATTCAGACACCTGATTGGACAGCCCCATTTGAGCTAATGTGTGATGCATCCAATTACGCATTGGGGGCTGTCCTTGCTCAAAAGATTGATAAGCTGCCTCGGGTGATCTACTATGCTTCTAGAACTTTGGATGCTGCTCAACCAAATTACACTACCACAAAGAAGGAGTTATTAGCGATAGTTTTTGGTCTTGAAAAATTTCGTTCATATTTGCTTGGTACTCGTGTTATTGTTTATACTGACCATGCAGCTCTAAAGTACCTATTGAAGAAGGCTGAATCAAAGCCTAGATTGATCAAGTAGATGCTTTGGCTCCAAGAGTTTGATTTAGAGATCCGTGATTGGAGCAGTGCACAGAACCTCGTGGCTGACCACTTGAGTAGGATTGAGCGTGCGTCTGAGGACATACCCATTGGGGATGATTTTCTGGATGACCATTTCTACATTCTGTATAGTATTTCTGATTCCTTCCCCACTCCTTGGTTTGCTAATATTGTGAATTATTTGGTTGCTTCTGTTTTTCCTCCATTAGCATCTAAGGCTCAAAATGATAAAATTAAGAGTGATGCTAAGCATTATATTTGGGATGACCCCTATTTGTGGAAGTTGTGTAGTGACCAGGTTATTAGGAGATGCATTCTAGACCACGAGATTGACTCGGTCCTGCAATTTTGTCATTCTTCTGCACCAGGTGGTCATCTTGGCATATAGAGGACAGCTCGCAAGGTGCTTAACTGCGGTTTCTATTGGCCCACCATCTTCAAGGATGCGTGGAGAATCTATAGCACTTGTGAGCCTTGTCAGAGAGCAGGCGACTCACCTTCATGGAGACAGCAAATGCCTCACAACCCATGTTATTCTGTGAGGTGTTTGATGTCTGAGGTATAGATTTTATGGGGTCTTTCCCTGTCTCTTTTGGTTTTGTTTATATTCTCCTTGTTGTTGATTATGTTTCAAAATGGATGGAAGCCAAACCCACCAGAACTAACGATGCTAAGGTTGTTGTGGATTTTGTTATGTTTTGCAGGTTTGGAGTCCCTAGAGCCATCGTTAGTGATCAAGGCACCCATTTTTGTAACAAATCCATGTATGCCTTGCTCAAAAAGTATGGGGTTGTGCACATAATTTCCACACCTTACCACCCCCAAACTAATGGGCAGGCTGAGATTTCAAACAGGGAGATAAAAAGGATCTTGGAGAAGATTATGCAGCCGAACAGAAAGGATTGGAGCACCAGGCTAGATGATGTTCTTTGGGCGCATAGGACTGCCTACAAAGCACCCATAGGAATGTCTCCTTATCGGGTTGTCTTTGGCAAGGCATGCCATCTTCCTGTCGAGATAGAGCATAAAGCTTACTGGGCTGTATAGACCTACAACTTCTCTATTGATCAGGCTGGAAAGGAAAGGAAGTTGCAACTAAGTGAGCTAGATGAGATTTGTTTAGAAGCCTATGAGAATTCCAAATTCTACAAGGAGAAGACCAAGAAGTTCCATGATAGTTTGATAACTAAGAAGGACTTCGCGGTTGGACAGAAAGTTTTATTGTATAACTTTAGGCTCGGACTCATGAGTGGTAAGTTGAGGTCAAAGTGGATTGGTCCTTTTGTGGTGACTAATGTTTTTCCTTATGGTATAGTTGAGATCAAAAGTGAGTCCACAGATAAGAGCTTCAAGGTCAATGGACACCGGTTGAAACCATTCCTCGCAAATCCCTCCTTAGTGGATGTAGTGGTGGAGGAGACCTCCTTACTTCACCCTACTTCTCTTCCGCCATGACTTAGGGAGTTTTCTTTTTCTGTCTCTTTCTTTACTTTTATTGCACTTGTCCAAATTTATTGATTGTTTTGATTGTTCTTGATCTTATGATTGTGCTACATTGAGGACAATGTGTTGTTTAAGTGTGAGGGGGGGGGGGGGGGAGATTCTTCTTTAATTTTGTTGGGTCTTCTAGTTTAATTTTATTAGGTTTTTCTAGGTTAATTTTGTTATTTTGGTTTTATGTTTTGTGTACAACATTGCATGTTTTTTTTGAATTTTGGGTTATGTACAGGTAATGGGTAATTGTTTTTGAAATAGGAGTTTCTTGACATTTTGTGAATTGAAACCCTTGTTTTTCTCTACATGTCAAGTTAGTTTTGAAAGTTCGAATTAAAAGTGATAGATTTACCCTTGGTGAGAATTTGAGCCATCATCATCTGTTTTATTCAGTGTGTTTTGCCCCATTGATTGCTTGCACAATAGCCTTGGCTTGACTCTTGTTGATACTTCTTGCTTCACATGCATGTTGGAAGATGATTTAGGCATTTTGTTCTTATAAGCCTCTAGCCAAACGAGCCTACCTTGAATTAATTCCTTTGATAGCCCTTTTGAGCCTATGTTTCCCTTTCTTTGTTTTGAAGCTCATTACAAGCCTTAAGTGAAAAACCATGATTTCACCCTACCCTTAAGGAATTTTGGAGCTTTGGAATTGTTTTGGGAATAAGTGTGAGGGGGGGCGGGGGTATGTTTCATTGGATGATATGTTTTTATTGGCCATTGTCGAAACCTACCCTTCGGCGGGAGGGCGACGCGAGACTCGCGGGATGCGTGTTCCATGAAAGGAATACGCGCGGAGTCGCCACCAACGTTTATTTGAGGAAAACGTCGGAAAAACCGGAAAAGACGCGATCTACGAACTTTTAAGTGAAAGGTTCGGGAGTCGTATTTATGCACGGGGAAGGTATTAGCACCCCACACGTCCGTCCCAAGGGACGGCAGCCTTTAATCGAATGTGCAAACATGACTTTGATTTTTACGTTCCCTTTTATGTCCTTATATCCTTTATACCCTTTTTATATTTTTCTTTTTTGTGGTCGACAAGGGTGTTTCCCTTTGCTCCTACGTATTCCTCAATTTGGGATGAGAAAATCAGACCTACGTAGTTCTTTCGGAACAAAGTGTTTGTTTAAGTTATTTTTGTCTTTTTTTGTAAAATATGTTTTTATTGAACAAAAGGTCATTTTAAGGTGTTGGACCATTAAACGGTCTTTTGATTTTGAAAGATGAGAAACGTTAAGGCGTTGGACCATTAACGATCTCTTGTTTTTGAAAGGAGAGAAACGTTAAGGCATTGGACCATTAACGATCTCTTGTTTTTGAAAGGAGAGAAACGTTAAGGCATTGGACCATTAACGATCTCTTGGGGTGGTTGACAAAAGCGGGGCTTTTGCTCTTACGTATCCTCAATGAGAAACTCAGACCTACGTAGTTCTTTCTTTTTGTCAAGTGATTCTTTTTTACTTAAGTGGTGATCATTTTAAGGCGTTGGACCTTAAAAATGATCCATTTTACTTAGTGAGAAATTGAAATGACAAACTTCAAAAGCCTATTTTTATGGACGAGCTTGACTAGGCGAGTTGATTTTAGCCTTAGTTTCACTTTAGTTATTAATCAATTCGATTAAGAATGAGAAATCCCAAAGAGAAGACGTCCGATTGATTTTCCGCTTTATTTTACTAAAAGATGTTTTTTTGATTATTATATTATTTTTACCTCTTTTTTGATTTCCAACGTGGTTACGGCACGACCGAACGGTCGGAATTTATTTTAACCGAAGTTAACGGATAATACAATTCAAACGTTCGGTGGAAATTGATTTTATTTTTAAGTTAAACGAGAAATGACTTAAGTAAAATGGCTTAAGCACGTCAACAGGGGGTATAAAAAGTAAACAAAACGAGAATAAAAATGCACGAAACACAATGTGGACCACTACGGGTACATAGAATGAATCGAAAAGCTTGGTTCGAGGTACTTACCCGTTGAAGATCGAAGAACGATGAAGAACGAATGAAGAACGTCGAAGAACGGTTGAAACCTTTGCGAAATTCCTCACGGAAAACGTTACGGAAACGTTTCGGAAGCGCCTCGGCTTAGATTTTCTTCACGGAAACAATTTTTCCAAGCAAATTCGAAAGAGAGAGAAATGCCTAAGGGGCTGAACCCTTTTCTTCTTCACTTCCTCCCCTATTTATAGCAAAATAGGGGAGGTGGTTGCCGCCCAGCTCGCCCAGGCGAGCTCAGCTCGCCCAGGCGAGCCAGGTTGCTTCCTCCAGAAGCAACAACCTTCTGGAGGAATATTCTGGAGGGCCCAAGTGGGCCTGGGTGCTATTTGCACCGCCATTTTTACTAAGTACACCCCCTCTGCTTTTTTTTGGTGATTCTTTTTCGTAAAGTTACGGAAACTTACGAATTTCGTAACAATACTTGTTTTCTTTCCGTAATGTTACGGAACCTTGCGGATTACATAATCATCCCCTTTTTGACTTACGGAATGTTACGGAACCTCACTTAATTACGCAACGATGCTTCCATTTGGCTTCCGGTGTATCACGGAAACTTACGGATTGTGCATCAATATTTTTTTGGTTTTCCGGCATGTCCTGGAATTTCACAAATTGCCTAATGATGGGTGCCAAGCACCTCGCAAGGACCAAAGAAAGGTCGCATGTCATCAAGCAAAGGTCCCCGGACGAAATTAGGGTATGACAGTTGCCCCTCTTTACTTGTCTTTTATTGGAGATAAAAGGAAAGTAAAGATAAGACACTAATTTCGTTCCTCTCGATTCGACGAGAGTCGCGGGTGACCATAAAATCTCCACATGCAAATGACTTGTTGTTCCCAGAATTTCACAAATTGCCTAATGATGGGCGCCAAACACCTCACAAGGACCAAAGAAAGGTCGCATGTCATCAAGCAAAGGTCCCCGGACGAAAATTAGTGTATGACACTAATTTCGCTCCTCTCGGTTGACGAGAGTCGCGGGTGACCATAAAATTTCCGCATGTAAATGACTTGTCGTTCCCGGAATTTCACAAATTGCCTAATGATGGGTGCCAAGCACCTCACAAGGACCAAAGAAAGGTCGCATGTCATCAAGCAAAGGTCCCCGGACGAAAATTAGTGTATGACACTAATTTTGCTCCTCTCGGTTGACGAGAGTCGCGGGTGACCATGACTTGTCGTTCCCGGAATTTCACAAATCGCCTAATGATGGGTGCCAAGCACCTCACAAGGACCAAAGAAAGGTCGCATGTCATCAAGCAAAGGTCCTCGGACGAAAATTAGGGTATGACACTAATTTCGCTCCTCTCGGTTGACGAGAGTCGCGGGTGACCATAAAATTTCTGCATGTAAATGACTTGTTGTTCCCGGAGGAACAAAAGGTGCAGAAGACTATGTCAGTCTCTGCATGCTATCAAGCGTTCTGTCTTACAGATAGCAAAAGAATGTTTATACGGATAACCACTCGGGTATTTCCGCGTATCATCGGGCCCGCCGCCTCTGGATGACACAAGGGTGCGGATAACCGTAAGGTATCTCCGCGTATCATCGGGCCCGCCGCCTCTGGATGACACAAGGGTGCAGAATGACCAAATTTTGTCTCTGCTTGTCATCGGGCCCGCCGCCTCTGGATGACAAAAGGGTGCGGATAACCGTAAGGTATCTCCGCGTATCATCGGGCCCGCCGCCTCTGGATGACACAAGGGTGCAGAATGACCAAATTTTGTCTCTGCTTGTCATCGGGCCCGCCGCCTCTGGATGACAAAAGGGTGTGGATAACCATAAGGTATCTCCGCGTATCATCGGGCCCGCCGCCTCTGGATGACACAAGGGTGCAGAATGACCAAATTTTGTCTCTGCTTGTCATCGGGCCCGCCGCCTCTGGATGACAAAAGGGTGCGGATAACCGTAAGGTATCTCCGCGTATCATCGGGCCCGCCGCCTCTGGATGACACAAGGGTGCAGAATGACCAAATTTTGTCTCTGCTTGTCATCGGGCCCGCCGCCTCTGGATGACAAAAGGGTGCGGATAACCGTAAGGTATCTCCGCGTATCATCGGGCCCGCCGCCTCTGGATGACACAAGGGTGCATAATGACCAAATTTTGTCTCTGCTTGTCATCGGGCCCGCCGCCTCTGGATGACAAAAGGGTGCGGATAACCGTAAGGTGTCTCCGCGGGCTACCAGCTCTTGGGTCATGGTAACATAAAGTGGTGCGGTCGACAAAAGCGAGGCTTTTGCTCCTACGTATCCTCCCATGAGGAACTCAGACCTACGTAGTTCTTGATAACTTGTGAGACTTGAAAAAGTCTCGGTGTTTTCTCCACTAAAATGCAAACATGCTTTAGCAAAAAGACAAATATTCCAACTGATTAGAGCAGCATATGCCCCTTTTTTTTTTTTTTTTTTCGAGTGAAAAGAACAATGCGTTTACCGGGGAAGGAGAGTATGTTGATGAAATCCCCCACAACCATAAATGAGATTTTGGATGTTAGCATTTCATTTCTAAATGACCATTTAGAGGAAACACTGGGTTCGACAAAAATAGAAGAAATCCACTCAAAGTGTATCAATCTCGCACAGGTAAGTGTTTCATCCTAATTCCGAACCATAGATATGTCATGACTTGACTTTGCAAATTATTTCCTATCAAATCAAAAATTACATGCGTGATCATGGATCAATAGGACTTCCCTTTGGGAATGGATTCTTTTAGTGGGTTTTTCGGCTTTTGTGTGTTTTTGGCTTTTGATTTTTTGTTGGCTTTTTTTCTTTTTCTGTTTTTGTTTGACGCGAGGCGAACAAGTCACCGACGCACAGGATTTTGGTTGGTAATCAAAGGGAGAAGACCACTTTTAGGTTATGGTTTCCTTTTCTTTCTTTTGTTCATTTGGTGACAATTATGTATTTGTTCAGATATTGTCTGGTCCAGAGACCTCTCTGCATATTTCTTCTGTTTTCTTTCGATCCTTGATCAGGAGCTTTCTTTCCTTCTTCTCCTTCTCTTTTTTCTTTCTCCCCTTCTTTGATTGGGAATTTTCTTTTTTTCTTTTTGCTTTCTCCCACTCTTTGATTGGGAATTTTCTTTCTTTTCTTTTTGCTTTCTCCCACTCTTTGATTGGGAATTTTCCTTCTTTCCCTTTTTTTGCTTCCGAGGGTAAGGATTATGGTGAGTCAGGATTTCGGCTCAAGACTTGTAGAATGGCTAGACATGATACATGTCAGGGTTTGGTTTGGTTCAAGGATAAAAGGGATGCCCCACATTATTTCCATGACACAAATGCAAAAATGATGATTTGGAAATTTTATGCAAAACTGGTCATGCATGCACCTATGCGGACACTCAAGTGTCAAATTTTTATGGTCATGTGATGCTAGGGCTCAGGATTCATTTCCTCTATTTTAAATCAACCCAATGTTTCCAAAATATGTTCTTTTATCAATTTGTGCATTCATCCGAGTCCATTTCGGGCGTCCGGGGAAATTTCACAGCATTCACCCTTCAGGTGTACACACACATTTTTTCAAAAACTAGTTATGATCAGTGAATTTTTTCAAAGAAAAGTTGGAAGTCATCTCTTTTCAAAAGCATGTTGGTTTTTCAGCTAGA
Source organism: Glycine max (assembly GCF_000004515.6). Lineage (NCBI taxonomy): Eukaryota > Viridiplantae > Streptophyta > Magnoliopsida > Fabales > Fabaceae > Glycine > Glycine max. The sequence goes on from NC_038247.2 coordinate 29,439,575, forward strand.
CAATTTATTTTCTTTTTTTTTTCTCCATTATCATTTGTTTATTTCTTTTTCTTGTTTATTATTTTTTTCCCCTTTTTTTTCATGAGGTATTTTGCTACCTAAACATGTGTATATTTTTGTGAGGTATTTTTGCTACCTAAACATGTGTATATTTTTGTGAGGTATTTTTGCTACATACATGCATATCCAAGGTATTTTTCACTACCTAAACACGCATACATATATTTTGTGAAGTGTGTTTTTGTTTACATACATGCATATCTAAGGTATCTTGCTACCTAAACATACATATATATATTTTGTGAGGTAGTTGTTTGCTACCTAAATTACATACATGCATATCTAAGGTATTTTTCACTACCTAAACACGCATACATATATTTTGTGAGGTATGACTAGGTTGCCTCCTAGTAGCGCTTCTTTAACGTCTTGAGCTGGACGCCTTATGACTTGTCAGTCACTGACCTAGTACTTTGCTTACCTTTGGCTTTGGACTTGGTAGCCTGCTGGTCGGCCATGTGTCGTAGGCAACGCTCTAACCTTTTTGCGGATGAGCTGAGGTGAACTCTAGAGGTGGTGGCGGTGTGTCTATTGCCCGCTACCGGCCATCCCAATGCTGCTGTGGTGTTTCGCCCTACGCCTGCCTGGGGGCGCAGTACTTCTTGATGAAAGCTCGATTGGTAGGGGGGTCTGATGACTTTGCTGGGGGCGACAGACACTCCGTAGAACTGACAGAGACCCGTAATTAGAGCTTGACAACTCC